>NC_066541.1:15154271-15157569 GCF_024679095.1 Eriocheir sinensis | reverse complement strand
ACACACACACACACACACACACACACACACACACACACACACACACACACACACACACACACACACACACATGCAAACATTCATAACTTGCTTTTATATGTTTATTTTCTCTTATTTCTCCGTTTCCTCTTTTCACTTTTTCTCCTTCTGCCATTTTCCCTTCCTCCTCCCCCCCTCACATACGCACACGCACACGCAGTAAAAGGGTCATCTAATACATTCACTGCTTTGTATTTATATTATATCCACATGCACAAAAATTACCTGTGTATAAAATTGCATAAAAGATTACATGCAGATTACCCCTAAAAATTATCTCCCTCTTTCTCTTCCCCCTCCAAAAAATAAATAATAACAAGAAAAGTAGAGAAAATGAAATAAGTAAAAAAAGAAATTAAAAGATAAACTGGAAAGCAGCAAATTAAAGAAAAATATAATAGAATAAACTTGCACATAATGAGAAGCAAGAGATACGACAATATTCCCCCCCCCCCCCCCACCACCTCACACACACACCTCATCCAGCCGCACACCTAACCCCACCCAACGCCACTTAATCCCAACCTACCCCACCTAACCTCACCCATCCCCACCTAACCTCACTTACGACCCCATCTAACCCCATTCAATCCCTCACCCAACCCCACACGCATACCCAACCTCACCCAACCCCACACGCATACCCAACCTCACCCAACCCCACACGCATACCCAACCTCACCCATCCCCACACCCAACCCTTAACCCCTCACCCAACCCTTGATAACCCTACATCCAACCTCACCAAACCACCTCCCACAACCCAACCCCACAACCCATCACACACAAGAGAGAGAGAGAGAGAGAGAGAGAACCAACCAAACGCATGTACCTTTTATAAGCTGATCTTTCTCCTTTATGCCCGCCGGAATGGTCTGCCAACCTCGGACGCTTTTCAATATATTCACACGCACAGCTGTTCTCTTTTTTTCTGTATTCATTATTTATAGACTCAGGAACATACGAGTTTGAGAGTGATGGCGGTAGTGGTGGTGGTGCTGGAAGTGGAGGGGTAGAAAGGGGTGGTGGTGAGGAGGGGTGGTGGTGAGGAGGGGGTTATAGGGGAGTGGAAGTGGTGGTAGATCAACGCCTCATAGCTCGCATTAACACACACACACACACACACACACACACACACACACACACATTCACCCGCAGTGACAAACACCAACCACCCAATAAACAAACAAACAACGCGCATTATGTTTGTTTGCAGTGGTCGTCGTGTTTACCGGAACGAGTGATCGCCAGGAGAAAATTATGGGAATTGGCGAAACTTTTTACTTAATGGGAACAGACAGACCGACATACGAACATACATACATCATTACGTACATACATACACACATACATACATTTACAGACACACATACATATATTCATAACGTCCTTTACTATTATTATATTTTCTCATATCTCCATTTCGTATTTCCCCTTTCCTCCCTTCTTTCATTTTCCCTTCCTGACATGTCATCATCTCTTCATCATCCTACCTTCATTCTCTCTCTCTCTCTCTCTCTCTCTCTCTCTCTCTCTTTCCATCATACTCCCCATTTTCCTTTTCTCTATCCCTCCTTCATGTTATCACCACCACCACCGCCACCACACCACCACCACACCACCACCACCACTATCTACCCCATAACGCTCTCTTCGCACGCCGTAACTTTTCATGGGAGTCGAACTGAGGCCCGGCAACACCTCACGATATCAGTTTCCAAGCCATCACGACGCCCCACTAACCACTGATAGGACACACACACACACACACACACACATACGCGCACACATACACACAGGGCTCGATACCTTCACTTCATTCACCGCCACACACAGTCACGCCCACGCGCGCACACACACACACACACACACACACACACACACACACACACACACACACACACACACACTCGGTTCCTACTCGCTTCTCACCTTAACCGACTAAATTAACATATTCCAGTAACGCTTTACCTTCATTATCACCAACACCATCTCCTCCTCCTCCTCCTCCTCCTCCTCCTCCTCCTCCTCTTCTTCCTGCTGCTATCATCTTCCTTCCTCATACTTATTCCTCTCCTTCCTTGCATCCTACCTTCCTTCCTTCCTCCCATTCTCTCCATCCTTTCTTCCTTCCTTCCTCTTGTGCATCCCTTCCTTCCTTATCCTTGTCATCGTCCTAATACCACCCATCTCTTCCTCTTCTTCCTCCTTCTCTTCCTCCTCTTCACCATGCACCGAACACTCCTCATGTCTCTTAATGCCGTTCTCCTTGTGCTCCTCCTTCTCCTCCTCCTTCTCCTCCTCCTCCTCCTCCTCCTGGCCTTGAAGTTCCCCTGATGTCCTTCGCTGGGCCACTAAGAGTCCCGCGCGGGCCATCAGATCAAGGCGGGACATCAAGGCAGTCAGTCGCAGGCCATCGCAGGACAACAAGGGCTCCTCTAATCGCCCGCCGCCCATTACGATGCAAATCAAGACCGTCAGCGATGAAGGAACTTTGCCTGATTTCTCTCCTTCTCTTTGGCGGGTCTCGGTCTCGGTCTCCCGGTCTCTCGCTCTCTCTCTATCTCTATCTCTATCTCTCTTATGGATACGTTCGCCTCCAACGTCTCCTCCTTTCTTTCTCCTCCTGTTATTTTTTTTTCTTATTGCTGTTGCAGGCGTTGTTATTTCTGTCGTTTCTATTATTTATGTTGTTATTTCTGTAGTTATCCCTGTTGTTATCCCTGCTGTTATCCCTGCTGTTATCCCTGCTGTTATTCCTGCTGTTATTCCTGTTGTTATTTATTGTCGTTATCTATTGTCGTTATCTATTGTTGTTATCTATTATTGTTATATCTGCTGTTATCTGTTACTGTTGTTGGTGGTGGTGGTGGGGCTGGTGGTGATGGTGGTGGTGGTTCTGTTGCTGTGGTATGTGTACAAGGTGGAAAGAATGAATGAATGTGTGACGTAGAGAAAGAGAATGGAGAGAGAGAGAGAGAGAGAGAGAGAGAGGGAAGGAAACTATTCTGACATTCCACATAAAACACCTTTGCTTTACTAGTGGAGAATAAGCTTATAGTACATTCAATTATTTAGCTTATCTATCTTTTCTTCGGAAGGGAGGGGGGAGGGGGGGGGGCAAGAGGAGAGGAGAGAAGAGGCATATCCACGTATCCACGGCTAGAAAAGATACAGCAACTCAATAATTCAACAACTCAACTCCGTGTCCGCTGCTCAAAAAACAACAAAAAATATAGTCGGTAGTTGAATATCAAAT
>NC_066541.1:15114271-15149271 GCF_024679095.1 Eriocheir sinensis | reverse complement strand
GGGTATGGTAACATGGGAGGGTGGCAGGAAAGAATGGCAGGGGAGAGAGACGGGTGTGGGAACGGGAACGGGTGAGGAGGAACGGCGGGTTAAAGACGGGGAGGAGGCTGGGACGGTAAGGGGAGAGGGATAATAGGGTAAGGTAAGGTAAGGTAAGGTAAGGTAAGGTAAGGTAAGGGTAGGGTAGGTAAGGTAAGGTAAGGTAAGGAAAGGAAAGGAAAGGAAAGGTAAGGAAAGGTAAGGTAAGGTAGGGTGGGGCAGGTAAGGCTCTAATAAAGTAAGAGTGACAATGGCTATATATAATTGATAGGGAGATAAAGGTAAGGGATGTGGGGGAAGGACCGATGGGGAGAAGGGGAGATGGGGGATGCGGAAGTTAAAGGGAGATGGGTTAGAGTCGGGGCGGGGCGGGAAGGGGGTAGGGGAGGAAGCAAAGAGGGTTGGGGGAGGCATAACTGAGGCTGAGCGGAGTGGGAAGGGGACGAGGAAGGGAGGGGATACTGTATGAGGAGGAGGAGGACGGAGAAGGTATGGGGAGGGGATGGTGGGGAAGGGAAGGGGTCAGAAAGGGGACAGTGGGGTCAGGTAGAAAAGAGGTAAGGAGGGGTTGCGGGGAGGGGGGTTGAGGAAGAAATGGGAATGGGAAGGGAAGGGGTCTAGAGAGGGAAGGGGGTCAGGTAAAGGGAAGATAAGGGGGGATTAGTGAGGGCTATATGAGAAGGAGTAGGAGGATGGGTAAGGAAGTGGGAATGCTATAAGGGGAATGGGAATGGAGAAGGGAATGGGGAAGGGAAGGGGTCTAGATAGGGTAGGGGGTCAGGTAAAGGGAAGATAAGGGGGGATTAGGGGGGCATTATATGAGAAGTAGGATGAGGAGGAGGAAGAATGGGAATGCTATAAGGAATGGGAATGGGAGGAAGGAGTCTAGATAGAGTGCGGGGAGTTCAGGTTGAGGGCTGGTAGAGAGGGGGATGAGGAGGGGCAGGGAGATGGAGCAGGGGGATGGGGAAGGGAGTGGGGGTGCTATAAGAGGAATGGGAATGGGGAAAGGAATGGGAATGGGAAAGGAATGGGAAAGGAATGGGAATGGGGAAAGGAATAGGAATGGGGAAAGGAATGGGAATGGGGAAGGGAAGGAGTCTAGATAGGGAGCGGGGGGGGGGGGATCAGGTAGAGGGGAGTCAGGGAGGGGGATGAGGGGGGTAACGAGGGGGAGGAGCGGCACGGGGCACACATTTCCCCCGGGGGCCGCCGAACCACCGAGGGAATCAACATCGATTTCTAGTATTTTGTTTCTCGCGGGAAAATTGCGCCGCTGGTGTTGTGTTAGAAGCTTGCCTCCCTTCCTCATGCCTCGCCCCTCGCTCCCTCCCTTCCCTTCCCCGTCCCTTCATCTTCCACCCCTTCCCTTGGCTTCCTTCTATCCTTCATTTCCCGCTAATCTTCTTCCCTTTCCTCTTCTCGCTCTCTCACCTTCCTCTTCTCCCTCCCCTTTCATCTTCCATCCCTCCCTTGGCTTCCTTCTATCCTTCATTTCCCGCTAATCTTCTTCCCTTTCCTCTTCTCGCTCTCTCCCCTTCCTCTTCTCCCTTTCCCTTCATCTTCCACCCCTTCCCTTGGCTTCCTTCTTCTTCATTCCCTTCCTTTCCCCTTCCCTGCCTTTCCCTTCACGCTACTTCCTCTTCCACTTCCTTGTTCCATTCATCTATCATCTATTTCCCCATTCCCCTCATTCTCCATCCCTTCCCCTTGTTTCCCTCCCTCATTCCATTACTCCTTCGTTTTCCATTCATTTCCTTTCCCCTCTTTCTCCACCCCTTCCCATTCTCTCTCGCTCTTTTTCCTTTTCTCATTTCCTTACTTCGTTTCCTCCTCTCTCCTTTTTCCCTTCATTCTCCACCTCTTCCCTCTCTCTCCCTTTCCTTTCCTCTTTCCCTTTATCCCTAGTTTTCCTCACATCTCGTTCCCTTTCCCTTACCCTCTATCCCTTCCCTGCCTTTCCCTTTACTTCCGTTCTTCATTCTCTTCCCTTCGCTCCTCCTCACCCGTTCCCTTAATTTCTCTCCCTCCCCTTTAACCAGCATCCATTAATCCTCCTTCCCCTTTATGGGTTCTCCCGCATCCCTTGCCCATCCCTTTGAATCACTTTTCCTCATCCTAGATCCTATTCACTCACCTCTGGATCCCCCTTAACCCTCGAAACCCCTTTTAGCCCCTTTTGATCCCGCTATACCCTTCGAAATGCGTTCGGAGGTAGAGGTTGATGGCGCCCAAGTCACATTTCTTTTAGGGGGCACTTCGATAAATTTCAGGGGACATTTGGCGACTCAATGCCCTTAATATCAGCGGGCAATGACGCGACTCTCTCTCTCTCTCTCTCTCTCTCTCTCTCTCTCTCTCTCTCTCTCTCTCTCTCTCTCTCTCTCTCTCTCTCTCTCTCTCTCTCTCTCTCTCTCTCTCTCTCTCATTATCCTTTCACTGTTTGCTTTCGACATTCTTTGCGTTTGTTTATTCTCCTTTTTTTATTTCCTCAATTCTTTATCTATCATTTATTTTATCATTCGCGTTACATTCTCTCTCTCTCTCTGTCTCTCTGTCTCTCTCTCTCTCTCTCTCTGTCTCTCTCTCTCTCTCTCTCTCTCTCTCTCTCTCTCTCTCTCTCTCTCTCTCTCGCCGCGTCTTCCTTTCCCGATAGGTTTCGTATAATCTTTCAATATATAAACACGAATATAATTCACTCGGCACTCAGAATTGTGAGAAACGGCCGATAAATTGTGGGACGGATAAAAGAGAGGATAAGAGGAAGAGGAAGGGAGGAGAGAGATAGTGAGTCGGAATGTAAAAGGTTCGTTCTGAAAAGCAATGTTATCACTCACTCGAAATTTTGTGAATGCGAGGGAGAGAGCGCGCGAGGGAGAGGGGGGCGGGAGAGAGCCACCAGGACCGAGGACACACGATTTATATATATTCGCTTTCCGAAAGGTCAGGCTAAAGAGAGGGTCAAGGGTAAGCGCTCCAGTGACCTTTTAAAACGCAGGTCACTGGTCAGCCTCACGAAGGGAATTTATAAAGGTGCTCTGCTGAAGGGGAGGGAAGAGGCGAGGCGGCGAAGCGGGGCCCTGCAAACTTACAATGTGTTGAGCCTTTTCCGAATTCTCTTCTGGGCGTCCCTTAACCCATAAACACGCCGGGAATATATATCTCCCTTTCGCGTCCATCAGTCAGAAGTCTACCGTAGCAATACTCCCCCGTTTTCTTCGCAAGCTGCCCACCGGTCCCAGATTATCGTACTCAGAGCATAGTATTTACCGGTTTCTGACGCCTAACTATTGCCAAGAAACATCAGGATCTAACTCTTTTAATGATAACTATAAATGAGTTTCGTTATTGGAGCCCAGAAGACGGTTTTGGGGTATTAAGTCGGGAAATATAAGCGGCTGAGTACGACAATCTGGCAGCGTTGATTATTATGACTGCCCATCATCTGAGTTCGCTACAAGCTTCGTCATCATCTACTTCAATAATGATAGACAAGAATGGCTTCCTCAGAGTACTCCACCTTCCATCACCACATGAAACAGCAACATCAAACTAACCTTCAACATAAAAACTCCGTAAATCTTGCTTGTTTCGGAGTAAAAATGACAATCTTAAGTGTTTTTTTTTTAAGGGATCATAATACTAGAACATTTTTAGGGGATGATAAATACTAGAGCATCTATCAACTTTCTGGCGCTCTAGTAAATGTAGTCTTTGTAAACGAACTTCAAGAGGAACTGAGCATCCCATGATTAACTCTACGGATGCTGCGGTGTCAAAGATCCACATTCTCAGACACTTTCAGCTCACAACGACCATTTAGAAAGGTCACAAAGGAGATTAGCAGAGTTTTCAAAAGTGTTTTTCACGTTCCTGGTACAAAAGCCTTGCCAAACTATCACTAGGCTCATAAAACTACCCATGGCAATACTAACACAACCCTTACGAAAGCCTTATCAAATTAGTGTGTTTTGAGAATATTAGATGCTAGAATTATAAAAAGAAAGCCATGTACTCACCGGAATAATGTAGGTGTGATCTTTTTTCCATCTCTGTGGCAACGTAGAGCATACCAACACCCACTCCACGCTTCCCATTTTCTCCACATTTTCCGACGTCAATCTCCAGTTCCACCACTCACATTCCTGCACAAAGGTGAAAACACTTTAGTCTCATCTTTTGTCTGCTCTCTCCCAGGCGACACCGGGGAATATTAGCCCCATCATGAATAGTCACGTAGGGAGGATTAAGTTTAGTAACGTCAGAGAAAACAGTCGGAGCTGGGGACTTAAAGGGGACACTGAGGGAGACTTGAATTGTTCGTGGTGTAGATACTGTAAGGGTCCGATGAGGAGATGAAGAGGAAGGGAGATGGAAGGGAGAGATGGAGAGGAAGAGACAAAGGAGGGAGAGGAAGAGACAAAGGAGGGAGAGGAAAAGGGAGATGGAGAGGAAGAGAAAAGGAGGGGGAGAAAAAGGGAGATGGAGAGGAAGAGACTAGGGAGGGAGAGAAAGAGAAAGAGATGGAGAGGAAGAAGAGACGAGAAATGGAGGGAAATAGAGAGGGAGATGGAGGGGAGTAAACAAGAAAAGGAGAAATAGAAATGGAGCTAGAGGGGAAGAAACAAAAAACGGGAGAAACAGGAAGGGAGATGGAGAGGAAGAAGAGACAAAGAAAGGAGAGATAAAAAAGGGAGAAGCGAAAAGAGGGGGAGATAAACAAAAGCACGGGGATGCGAAAAGGGGGAACTGCGGGAAACTTTACTTGTCTGTGCATTAATATCAGAATCAGGGCGGGGCGGCGAGGCGAGGGGAAGGGACAAAAACAAAATTAAATATACAAATGTGGAAAAGTTATGAAAAGCGAAGATACGTGTACGAGGGGGAGCGAGAAAGGGCGTGTAATGGAGAGCTATGGAAAAATGATGGGTAAAGGGATATACCTGTGGGGGAGCCAGGTAAGAGGGGAGGTTAATTAGGCTTCGGGAATGAGAGGAAAAAGGTGAAATATGGAGTTGAACGTAATGATCTTTTTTTCAAGGCTACACACACACACACACACACACACACACACACACACACACACACACACACACACACATTACTGGCAGGTTATTGCTCTCCAGTGTCTCATCTCTCGTTTGGTTCTTGTCTCCTCTCTTGCTCCCTATTATCCAATTACCTTGTTTTTTCTCCTACTTATCATCTCATTTCCCTTTTATCTTCTCTCTTCTACTATCGTGTTATCCATTTCTGCTACTTTTCATCTCCTTTCCCTACTGTCATCTTTTTCTGTCTACTTTTCTGTCCTCTCCTCTCTGCTATCTATCTTCTATTGAGTAACGGGCTTTTTTTTAATTTTCTTTTTTTTTATGCCCTTGAACTGTCTCCTTTGTTGTAAAAAAAAATCTAGTCTTCTTCTCTCCAACCTATTATTCTCCTTTTCCTGTTTTCCCACCTCTTTCCTATACTCTATTATCCTTTTCTCCCTCTTTCCTTTACTTTTTCCTCTCTCTTGTCCTCATTCTCTCTTCCTTTCTTTTCTCTCTCTAACCTTTTCTCTCCTTTCCTCTTTCCTGTCTTCTCAATTCTTTGCTATACTCTATTATCCTTTTCTCCCTCTTTCCTTTCCTTTTTCCTCTCTCTTGTCCTCATTCTCTCTTCCTTTCTTTTCTCTCTCTAACCTTTTCTCTCCTTTCCTCTTTCCTGTCTTCCCAATTCTTTCCTTTCCTCTCTACTATCCTTTTCTTCCTCCCTTTCCTCTCCTCTTTTCCTGTCCTCTCTCTCCTCTCCTTTATTCCTCTTTTCTCTCTTTTTTACTACGGTATTTGCAGGGCAGTATCGTGTATCCCAATCAAAACTTCTTATGGTAAACATTATACTGGCGTGTCCCCATGTATATAAAATTGTGTCCTTAATTGAATATATAACCAACTAATTAAATAAAACCCGCGTCTCTACTTTCCTCTCTTCCTTTCCTTTCTCCTTCACGTTCTCCTTTACGTTCTCCTCTGCTTCTCTTGCCCGTCCGAACATTAATTATTCTCTATTATTCTTCCCCTCTTTCTTGTCCTTCGTTACCTCGTCTTTCTCCTCTCTTGTCACTGTGATTATCTTTCTCTTTTTAAACTTTCCTTTCTTTGCCCGACTTTCCATATTTATGCGTCGCTTTGTTGTGTTCTCCTTACCCCTCCTCCTCCTCCTCCTCCTCCTCCTCCTCCTCTTATTCCTTCTCTGTCTCTCCTCTTCCCTCTCTCTCGTATTCCTTCTTCCTCTGTCACTCCTTCACCTACATAACTCTCCTACTCCTTCCTTCCCTCCCTGACTTCCTTCTCCCTTCCTCTCTGTCACTCCTCCACCTACATAACTCTCCTACTCCTTCCTTCCCTCCCTGACTTCCTCCTCCCTTTCTCTCTTGTCTTCTCCTCCTCCTCTCCCTCCCAGCGACATCTCTTCTCTCCTTGTTTGTCCTACTCCCTGCTTCCCGCCCTGCCTTCCTCCTCCCTTCCTCTCTTGTCTTCTCCTCCTCCTCTCCCTCCCTGCGACATCTCCTCTCTCCTTGTCTGTCCTCCTCCTCCTCTTCCTTCAGGCCTCACCTCCTCCTTCCTAGCCCCTTCTTCCTCCCTCCCTGCCCCTCCTCCTCCTTCCTAGCCCCTTCTCCCTCCCTCTCTGCCCCTCCTCCGCGGCTCATCTCAAGCGGGTAATGAATATAATGAATTAATCAACGTCTTCATTATGTTCGCGAAAATAAAAAGGACTCATTTACCTCCGGGACGTAAGAAAACGCCGTCGTCCTGATAAGCAGAGACACACACGAGGCTTAAACAAACACGAGACACGCCAATTTGTACGCGGCATTCTGTACGTACATCCAATTAGTACTAATAAGAGCCAAAAAGACACTCCCAAGAAAAAAATAATTGGGCTTAAACTTGCGCGCAAAAGTGTAAGTCAAGATTAATTATGATGTATTTCTCCATCATTAACTTTGTTCCTCAAGCTTTATTATTTTCCCACTAATGAGAAAGTAAAAATGAAGCCACCCTCAAAAAATACAATATGAATAAGCTGAAGTTTATACATGAGAGTCAGACATAAGGGTTAATCGAGATATTTCTTTAGCAACACTTACTTTCTGGGCCTCAAGTTCTATCATTTTCCCACTGGTGAGGAAGCAAAAATTATGCCACTCTCAGAAACTGTAAAATAAAGAAGCTTAAGTTTACCTGTGAAATTTAATTAGCTGAGATGAATCAAGATATTTTTCTCCAGCATTTACTTTCTGTGCCTCAGGTTCTATCATTTTCCCACTAGTGAGGAAGCAAAAATTATGCCACTCTCAAAAACTGTAAAATAAAGAAGCTTAAGTTTACCTGTGAAATTTAATTACCTGAGATGAATCAAGATATTTTTCACCAGCATTTACTTTCTGGGCCTCAAGTTCGTGTTTTCCAAGGTAGTTTTCTGATCGCGTGGGTTCATTTTTTTTTTTCGAATTCCATGGGTAAATTTTTTCACAGGGTAGTTTCCTATTAGCGTGGGCTCAATTTTTTCCCAAGGGTATTTTTTATTTTTATTCCGTGGGGTCAGTCTTCTTTTTCAGTGATGTTTTCGTATTGCATGATTCAGTTATTTTCTAGGTAGTTTTCTGATGACGTGGGTTCAATATTTTTTTTCCAGTTTTCGAATTCCATGGGGTATTTTTTTTTTTTTATTCTGTGGGTTAAGCGTTTGCAGGGTAGTTTTCTTATTACATGGATTAAATATTTTCCAGTTTTTTTTTTCTAATCGCGTTGGTTCAAAAAAAATCCAGAGTTGTTTTCGAATACCACGAGTAAGAAATTGGCTTGAATCGGGTCACGCACGCGGCCCCTCAGCCCCTCGACGCCTCTCCGCCCCTGGACGTAACTCAGCCCTACAGAGTGACCGGCGGCCCTGGGAGTGGACGGCCCTCGGGTGTGCTCTGGGGGGCCGCGGCTCGTGGCTCCCCGTAATGGCTCCATCAGATTTATGGTCTGCTGGAGGGAGAGCGTCAGCCGGGACCCGACCCTCAACGTATACGGCTGATGACGCTACCCCTTGTGTGTGTGTGTGTGTGTGTGGGGGGGGGGGGGGATGAAGGCGTAGAGAGACTGAACTTCCATTGTGTGTGTGTGTGTGTGTGTGTGTATTCAGCGCAAATTACCCTGTCAAGTTATCGAATCCTCCTCTCATCCGTTACCTACCTTTCCTTCCTCCCCGTTCACAAGTCATTTGGGTCTGTACTACCTTCCTCCGATCGTCTCACTAATCACTCCTAAGCCAGTTATTGGAGGAGTAATTAAAGAAAGGACACGGCCACGTAACAACTCAGCCCAGTAACTACCAACAACAGTGTCTGGCTCAGGGGGAACTACAAGACACCACCAGATGTAGCCCTCCAATACCCTTTTTCCTCACACTAATCACTCAGTCATTCTAAACGTAGTTAAGAAAGGACATCGCCGAACAACATTCACTCCGATAACAACAAACAGGCGATGGCTACTTCAAGAACATTTGGAACATCTTAGGAGCAGTGAGTAGCTGGCTTTTTTTTCACATTTGTTTCCTTTTTTTATGCCCTTGAACTGACTCCATTGTTGTAAAAAAAAAAATACCAGACCACCACATTTAGCTCTCCCATACCTTCGCCCTTCACACTAATCAACTCCAAGGTTAATGATTGGGGAAGTAAGCAAGAATGAACATCACGTAACATCACTCGCTCCTTAACAAGCTGTAACAATGGCTGCCCCACGTAACATAACCAGATACGAAAGTTGGAAAGTTTCGTTTAGTCGGCGCAACATCTGTGGTCATATGCCGGTTACGAGATACGAACACGTTAGGCTCTCCCATACCTTCGTCCCTCTCCCCAGTCACACCCAAGCTAATCATTGAAGAAGTAATTAAGATACGGCATCATCACATAGCCACACACTCCAGTAACAAGCAACGTCAATGGCTATTTCACAGAACATTACCAAATTACCATATTTAGCCCTCCACCAATTTCGTCCCTCACATTAATCACGGAAGTTAACCATGGGAGGGGTAATTAATAAAGGACATCACTACCTAACACAAAACTAATCATTCGCGGAGTAATTAAGAACGAACACCTTCCATTAATAACTCCCTTCACAAACAAGCAATAGCAATAACAATGGCCGCCTAATACCACATCCCGGACACTACGCCATAAACCGGCGCCATAAACTAACCTTCTATGCAATGTCTCCGTGGATTAGTCTAGCTCACGAGGTCCCTTTCCCTGTTACGGTGACGCTCTGCTACTCTTCCTATACACGTCACCATAGCGTCACGAGCGTCTGAGGTGGTGGTGGAGATGACGCCGGCCGCTTTCCTCCACGTCACGGCTCCAGCGGACAAGTGGGGAGGTGGAAGGAGCGATGCAGGGAGGGCGAGAAACAAAACAGAGAAGTGAAGCGGAGTCAGTTCAAATCTCCTACTTCTCTCTCCTCATATTATAGTTTCTTGGTGATTTCTTTCGCTCTTTATCTCTTCTATGGGTTCACTTTTATACATTTACTTTATTGAGAGCACTTACTTGTCGCGTTTTTTTCTTCTATATTTGAGTTTCTCTTTAACGAGTGTAGCAGGCGAAGCATCCTCATCCCTTCCACCACCAACCGACGGCTATCAGGCTAGTCGTCACTACAAATGTGCAAAACTTTGTTGCCTTGGCCCACAAAGGGATAACCACGCCCTCAGAGCTGTTATTTTCGCTGCAAGTCCTAATTTATGTTTTTTTGCATCTCGTATGTAATATTGTCAGGGTGTATCGTAAGCTCTCGCTTCAAAAACGTGCCAGTTAGCGAGATGTAAGTTATTTCGGTGACGCAGCGATGCTCGGCGAAGGTGTTGCCGTATAACACGATCACCACCGAGGCTCTTGTGCTGGAAAAGGAGTGTGACCACACATTTTTAATTTGGTTGATTTATATTCAGATATTATGCTTGTGAGAAGAGAAGGAAGCCATAATACCAAAAGTTTTGAGATATACTTGTAGTTCGCATTTTATTTATTCCCCTTTAAATATTGAGAGGATACTTTGTCCTTATATAAATGTTTTGTAGAAGATATAATCTTGTTTATTAGCCAATCAAACTTAAGTTATATTAATATTATGGCGAGTATTATGAGTGTCCGTACCATCCCACCTCCCTGGCCGAACCATCACCACGGGTGGGGATGGTTCGGACGATTTAGAAACTTGTCTTTCACCACCCACATCTGAAAACTGGAAATAGCTACGAGTGTCATATTAGCAGCCGAAAGAGCCAAAGGATGGAGGAACATTTTGAGATCAACAAAATTACACTACTACTTAAACTTCTTTTTCTAAAAATATTTTTCTAAAAAGTATCTGAATCATTCCGGCTCTCCCCTACTCCCACCCACTCCAGTCCGGCCTGAACCGAAACATCTCTGCAATGAGATGGGAGAGATAACACTGTAATGGCATCCCCCGGCAATAGTTGATACATTGTAACCTTATTTGTGATGTGTCGTGTCCTGCCAGTGATCCTTTGTGGTTTACCTTTCTTGCCCCAACATTCCTGATTGTGATTGGTTACTTTTAATTCGTTCTTATGTTTCTTAGTCGGCACATTGTACCTCCCCGCAGCTCATTTTTTTTATCCTCATTTAGAGAATCTGGAGTTCAGGTGGTCTTTAGGACAGCATGTGGGTAGTCAGCTTGATTGATTCATTGATAGTATATTGTTGCAAGTAAACAACAAAGGAGAAGGGAGGAGCATGCCATCCCAACCCCCAGGCAGTACAGCTTGTTTGTATACATTTTAAGAGTTCAATTTCTTCATTTTCCTTTGATTTATCCCATTTTGTATTATCGTTTTGTATCCATTCTCAGTTTTTAGTAGTTTCACGGGGGGGGGGAGGCTAGTGATATTTGTTTGTTATGGTTGTGTGGTGAATAATTGATTGACTGATTGATAGTTTATTGTTGCAAGTAAACAACACAGGAGAAGGGAGGAAGTAGTTTGTGTATGTTTGGTGGTTCGCTCCCGCTCATGTGTTTCGTTCCCTCTGGACGGCTCGTTTCGGATTCGCTTAGCACGTCTCGGTTTATTTCCCTCAGAAGGTGACGTTAGGTAGCTGATTCAGAGCTTTAAGCTTTCGCTGTCTGTCTTTTCTCTTGACACCACCTCCAACCTCTTTCCTTCCGTGTGTTTGGGTAGAAATTGCTGTGTGGGTGGGTGTGTTATGGGCCCATCTATACTGTGAGGGTGTGGGTGATAGTGGCCCATCTATACTGTGCGGGTGTGGTGGGCCCTGGTGTTTTTTTTTTTTGGTGGGGCATGGTGTTTTTTTTTTTTGGTGGGGCATGGTGTTTTTTTGGTGGGACCTGGTGTTTTTTTGGTGGGGCCTGGTGTTTTTTTGGTGGGGCCTGGTGTTTTTTTGGTGGGACCTGGTGTTTTTTTGGTGGGGCCTGGTGTTTTTTTGGTGGGACCTGGTGTTTTTTTTGGTGAGGCCTGGTGTTTTTTTTGGTGAGGCCTGGTGTTTTTTTTTGGTGGGGCCTGGTGTTTTTTTGGTGGGACCTGGTGTTTTTTTTTGGTGGGGCCTGGTTTTTTTTTTGGTGGGGCCTGGTGTTTTTTTTGTGGGTGCTGGTGTTTTTTTTGGTGGGGGCTTGTGTTTTTTTGTGGGACCTGGTGTCTTTTTTGGTGGGGCTTGGTGTTTTTTTTGGTGGGGCCTGGTGTGTTTTTTTGTGGGGCCTGGTGTTTTTTTTGGTGGGACCTGGTGTTTTTTTTGGTGGGACCTGGTGTTTTTTTTGTTGTGGCCTGGTGTTTTTTTGTTTGGGCCTTGTGTTTTTTTGGTGGGGCCTGGTGTTTTTTTTTGGTGGGGCCGGGTGTTTTTGGTGTGTGGGGGGTTGTGTTTTTTTGGTGGGGCCTGTGTTTTTTTTTTTTTGGTGGGGCCTGGTGTTTTTTTTTTGTGGGGCCTTGTGTTTTTTTGGTGGGGCCTTGTGTGTTTTTTTGTGGGGCCTGGTGCTTTTTTGGTGGGACCTGGTGTTTTTTTTGGTGGGGCCTGGTGTTTTTTTTGGTGGGGCCTGGTGTTTTTTTTTTGTGGGGCCTTAGTGTTTTTTTGGTGGGGCCTGTTTTTTTTTTTTTTGGTGGGGCCTGGTGTGTTTTTTGTAGGACCTGGTGTTTTTTTTGTGGGACCTGTTTTTTTTTATTTTTTATTGGCGGGGCCTGGTGTGGTTAATGTTTATAATGATGCCATCTTAGTTGGCACATTCTACCTCCCCGCAGCTCATTTTTTTATCCTTATATAGAGAGAATCTGGAGTCTGGGTTGATAGGTGGTTTTTAGGACAACATGTGGGTGGTCTTAGGCCATGCGCCGATGACTTATGGTGGTGGTACGTGATAGTGATGGTGGTACATGATAGTGGTGATGGTGGTGGTGGTACGTGATAGTGGTGGTGGTGGTGGTGGTACGTGATAGTGGTGGTGGTGGTGGTGGTGGTACGTGATAGTGGTGGTGGTGGTGGTGGTGGTGGTACGTGATAGTGGTGGTGGTGGTGGTACGTGATAGTGGTGGTGGTGGTGGTGGTACGTGATAGTGGTGGTGGTGGTGGTACGTGATAGTGGTGGTGGTGGTGGTGGTACGTGATGGTGGTGGTGGTGGTGGTACGTGATAGTGGTGGTGGTGGTGGTGGTACGTGATAGTGGTGGTGATGGTGGTGGTGGTGGTGGTGGTGGTGGTGGTGGTACGTGATGGTGGTGGTGGTGGTACGTGATAGTGGTGGTGGTGGTGGTGGTGGTGGTGGTACGTGATAGTGATGGTGGTGGTGGTGGTGGTACGTGATAGTGATGGTGGTGGTGGTGGTGGTACGTGATGGTGGTGGTGGTGCCCTTGCCTTTCCCTTGCACTAAAAAATTTTCTTGGCATGTTGCTGGGGAAAAAAGATCTGAATATGTAGTGAAAGTTGAGTGAAAAGTGTAATAGTGGAAAATAGCAAAAGCGCATAGGCAGGCAAATCAGGGAAAGAAAAGGACAGAAAACCTAAGTTCAGGATGAATGCTTAAGCCTTGCCTTGCCCTTGCCTTGATTTGCCCTTGCCTTGACTTAATTGCCTTGCCTTGCCTTGCCCAGCCCTTCCCTTGCCTTGCCCTTTCCTTGCCCTGTCCTGCCTTGGCTGCCAGCCCTGTGCGTCTCGCCTTCTTGGCTGGCTGGCCTTGTGCGTTCCCTGACCTTGCCTTCTTGGCTGGCCAGCCCTGTGCGTCTCGTCTTCTTGGCTGGCCATATATAGCCCTGTGCGTTGGTCTCCCTTGCCTTGTCCTTCCCTTGCCCTGACCTTCCCTTGTCCTGCCCTTCCCTTCCCTTGCCCAGCCCTTCCCTTGCCCTGCCCTTCCCTTGCCTTGTCCTGCCTTGGCTGCCAGCCCTGTGCGTCTCGTCTTCTTGGCTGGCTGGCCCTGTGCGTTCCCTGACCTTGCCTTCTTGGCTGGCCAGCCCTGTGCGTCTCGTCTTCTTGGCTGGCCATATATAGCCCTGTGCGTTGGTCTCCCTTGCCCTGACCTTCCCTTGCCCTGACCTTCCCTTGCCCTGACCTTCCCTTGCCCTGCCCTTCCCTTGCCTTGCCTTGCCCTTCCCTTGCCTTGCCCTGCCCTTCCCTTGCCTTCCCTTGCCTTGCCTTGCCCTTTATTCACTTGTAATACTGAGCACTTCATCCTGAACTTAGGTTTTCTGTCCATTTCTTTCCCTGATTTGCCTACCTATGCGCTTTTGCTATTTTCCATTATTACATTTTTCACTCAACTTTCACTACATGCTCAGATCTTTTTTTGCAGCAACATGCCAAGAAAATTTTTGTGAGGTATTAATTTCACTGCTTCCTCTTTACATCCTTATGGTCCTAACACGGTACTTATTCCTCCGTCTTCCTCCTCCACTCTGCTATGCCACTCCTCTTACCCAATGATCTCCACCACAGATGCTAATAGCCTTTGCCTCTCCTTTTCATACCTGTCACAGGCCACTATCAGGTGCTCTTTTTGTTTCTTTTTCCCCTATACAAACGCTGCAGTTTTTGTCCTTCTCATCTCTGCTTCTCTCCTTTACTTGTTGTTCCAGTCCTTGCCTTGAACAGCAGCTTATTCCCCCAGTCTCCCTGGTACCAATTCCCTGGCCTCTGGGTTATACGTCTTACGACAAGTTACCAAGGAATATTAAGGTACATGGGAATATATAAAGTATCGACTAAACTATACATAAGAAGAATGAAGTGGAAAGGTTCTGACGTATATGTATATATCTAAGTGTGTTGTAAGGAATATTTTTAAAACTTAAAGTACCAGGTTATATTTTCATGCATGTACGTACTACGCGATATGTTTACGCATCTATGAAGTCTCGGGTTATATATTTGTAAGTGTGCACTGCTGCTCCGGCTATCGCAACCCTTACTTCTGCTACCCATGTACTGCCCAGACCTTTAATATACCCCAACTTCAGCATCTCCGTTTAAGAGAAGCACTGGGGGGCAGCATGGGCCAGGCAAAAGGCGTAGGAACTGGCACGCGCTATAGATAAAATCTGCTTTGTGTTGTTGCTCCTCGTACTGTGGCAATGACACACGGTACCAAACACCCCGTTATACAGTGTCTGCAGTAAGGGTTATACGTGATGATTTCTATACGCAAGTAAATATACGTAACGAAAAAAGGTTGATTAAAATGCTTTGTTTCCTTAGGGATGATTCTTGATGACATATGATTGTAGGTCTGCAGGAAGGGTTATACGTGATGATTTCTATACATAAACTAATATACATAACAGGAAAATGAAGAATGAGATGTTTGTATAAGGTCAAAAGGGCTGATTCTCGATGATGTGTGTGTGTTGCATTCTGCCATATATACACTCCAAGCTTACATGAAGAGCTATACGTACTGAAATTTATAAAATCAATTATACATAAAAGGAAAATGATGAATATTCATCAAGAAGTTTGTATAGGGTCAAAAGGACTGATTCTCGATGTTTGTCTGTATTGCTTTCTTTTATACGCTTCTTGCTTGTAGGAAGGGCTATACGCACTGTACGATGCGACATTTTAAGCGTACGTTACTGGGTTATATTTGTAAGTATATGTATGAAGCGATATATTTACGTATGTTTAGGTGGTATAGTTTAAGCAAAAGGTACTGGGTTTTATATTTCTAAGTGTGTGTACTAAACTATATAGTTACATGTCTACCAGTGGGAGTGGGATATATTTTAAGTACGTGCTATGGGAAAATACATATGGGGAGCGTATTAATCTGGCATAATGGTAGTATCGTAACAGCTTTGGTGCTGCTGCGATTGGCTATCAATAACAACTATGGCTTTTGAATGCCAAACTTAACTTCCTCTTCGACTATTCACATTAACCTTTTTGCTGCTGCTGCTGCTGCTGCTATTAACAACTATATATGGTTTCTGCATGACAATATTTGCTGCTACGGCTATTTACAATTTCTACGGATTTTGGGTATTGCAACAAACCCATACACTGTTGATCGAAACAACCCCGCAAGCTTTTGTTACAACACCGCGCACTTTCGTTACAACCACGTATGCTTTCAAAACAATTCTGTACCCTTTTGTTACAACCCCATGTGCTTTTATAACAACGTGCACTCTTTCGTAACAATTAATTTCCTGACCAAATAAAAGAGGATTAGGCCTACGGGGGACACCTCTTGAAAAAAAAAACGCACCAAGACTTTTACCTCAAATCAAGGTGGTGTGGAAATAAAGTCAACACACGAACACACACACAGTACCATACACCCCGTTATACAGTGTCTCCGCCATACGGACACACATATACGGTTGAGAGGGCTGATCCTTGATGATGTATGGTTGAATGTCTGCAGTAAGGGTTATACGTGATTTCTAAACGCAAGTAAATATACGTAACGAAAAATGGTTGATTAAAATGCCTTCTGTTTCCTTCCTTAGGGATGATTCTTGATGACATATGATTGTATGTCTGCAGGAAGGGTTATACGTGATGATTTCTATACACAAACTAATATATATTACAGGAAAATGAATAAGGTTAGTATATAAGGTCGAAAGGGCTGGTTCTCTGCGATGCATGTCTGTATTGCATTCTTTTATACGCCCCATGCTTGCAGGAAGGGCTATACATACTGAAATTTATACACAAGTAATTATACGCAGCAGGAAATGAAGAATGGAATGTTTGTATAAGGTCAAAAGGGCTGATTCTTGATGATGTGTCTGTGTTGCATTCTTTCATACTCCATGCTTGCAGGAAGGGTTATACTTTATACCTACTGAAATTTATGCAAAAGCAATTATACGTAACAGGAAAATGATAAATGAGATGGTTGTATAAGGTCAAAAGGGCTGAATCTCGATGATGTGTCTGTGTTGCATTCGTTCATACACTCCATGCTTGCAGGAAGGGTTATACGTAATGACTTATATACACAAACTAATATACATAACAGGGAAATGATGAATAAGATGTTTGTATGAGGTCAAAAGGGCTGAGTCTCGATGATGTATGTCTGTATTGCATTATCCCATACACCATGCTTGCAGGAAGGGTTATACGCATAGCTGGGCACGATGACAGAAAACCTTATTCCCGATATCTGATAATGAAAAACCTTAACAAGATCAAGAGAATAGACCAGGTCTTTTCACGCATAGGTTTTGACGTCATCAAAAGAGATAGAGGGCAGAGAGGGATAGTGGCAGGCGGAGAATAATAAGGAAAAAGAAAGATATTTCATGGGATACTGAAACCGTTTCAGTTTTCGTGTGTGTGTGTGTGTGTGTGTGTGTGTGTGTGTGTGTGTGTGTGTGTGTGTGTTGTGTTCATCCTCTATTGAACAGTTCTCCTGTCCACCCTGACACCCTCTGTAACACCTTAACCTCTTCTACCCAGTCTTTTCTTACCCCTGCCCCATTAATTGTAACTGCTTTAGTTCCTTAATCCTAAATACTTAAGTCACCCATCGAAATAAAGAAAATGGAGCACACAGGATGCGTCTACACCTGTGGTCAGGTGAAGACTGGTGGTGGGCATGTTTTAGTCGAAGCAGTCTGAGGGACTGCTGGTGACGTTAATGCGCAGAAGAGGAGAAATCTGGTACGAGGTAGAGAAGACCTGTTATATTCTATTGATCTTGGTCACAGAAACCATTCAGCTACAGAGGCGCAGGGGCTGGGAAGAGAAAATTCACAAAATAAGTTTTAGAACATTCCTGACAGCTGATCCATAGTGGCCCACATTGCCCATATGGGTCCCACATCAGACCCATGCTCATAAACATTTGCCCACATATAGCCCACGAAGGGCCCACATGGGCCACATGGGCCCAACTCCACCCACTCACAAACCCATATGGGGCCCATATTTTTTGCTGGCTGGGAATGTATTAGTGCGAGGAATAGGGCTTACAGGGTATTTATTTATTAACAGGACGGTAACCAACAAAAGTGCAGAGGTCATCCTCAGACTAGCGTTAGTTAGGCCACACTTAGATTATGCTGTCCAGTTTTGGTGCCCACACTACAGAATGGACATCAACTTGCTAGAATCAGTTCAGAGGAGGATGACCAAGATGATTCAGGGGCTGAGGAACCTCCCATATCCAGATAGGCTGAAACATCTCAACTGATACACTCACTAGGAAGACGAAGAGTGCGGGGAGATCTGATAGATGTATTCAAATGGGTCAAGGGTTACAACAAAGGCGATATAAGTAAAGTGCTGAAAATTAGCCAGCAGGAATATAGAACACGCAGTAATGGATTTAAATTAGAAAAGTATAGATTTAGGAGGGAAATAGGCAAGCATTGTTTTAGTAATAGGGTGGTGGGGGAATGGAATAGACTCAGCACTCACATAGTGAGTCGCTGGGACGATAGCTTGTTTTAATTAATAGTAGATTGGATAGCTACATGGACGAGGATGACAGGTGGTAGTGTGGGGGAAATCTGGAGCTGCCTTAATTGTGTAGGCCATTAGGCCTCTTGCAGTTTCCCTATGTTCTTATGTTCTTCTTATGTTCTTCTTATGTTCACTCACCCGCCGTCTTTACTCCCGATCGATGGTCCCCCCCTATAGCAATTAAGTAAAGGCTCCAAGCAGTTATATTATCCTTAATTGTCATTCTATGCTCCTCTCGGCAGGATTGACCATGCAATTTGCCCCATTCACGAGTTAGGTGGGCGTCCCCTAGCTTGATGGTCTCCTCCACACAGGGTTGTCTCGCACAGAAACAACCCTATGAGCAGGATTGACGTCCGGGGTGCTGAACCTTGTCGAACCAGCGACCATTTATAGTTGACGGAAATTAATCAAGATCGAGTTACCATTTATTTTTTTAGTCCTTGCACGCCATATGGGCACGTGGCACGCTTCCCGGACGTCGACCTGGGACACGACAATTATCAGGACAAAAAAATAAGGATTGTTCACCGAGCATTAATAATTATTTTACCTACAGCTAGTGCAATGCTTGTCGTCTGTGACTCATGCATGGCTGAAATGTAAGCGTTGAGTGGTATCCTGCTAGTTCAAGTCACTAATTTGCATGACATAACTTGTAATTTGGTCTTCGTGCACTACCAAACGTTTTGGTACCCTTCCATCCTGTGTGGGACCGGGGTCACAGATGACACTGCCTTGAAATCCTGCGTCTCACATCCTGTTGCTTACAGTAGTGAGCAGCCGCTGTGTGATAATTTCACTTCTATGACTAGTAGCTGTAAGAGCTGGCTTTGACGAGTTTGGTGATAAGTTAACGGAAGTTGGCGATGGTAGTAAAAGAGGCGTACGTGAGTGAGGATCCGGCAACACTATCACTCTCGACACCTAACTCCTTAATTTGAGGACAGTTTTATATCACTTCTAACGTACGATTCAATTAGAATTCTTATTATTTCTACCAAGAATAGGAGAAAGGGGCTTTTTATGCTGGTAGGATGAGTTAGGATGAAAGTGTTCGAACGGGATCGTGCCAGAAAATGAATGTGTCCTACTTATATCCTGCAATTCATACCTTTCGGAGCCTTGGCGTATTATGAATTATTTTGAGAGAAAGCTAAGAAGTGAACACAAATAATGAAAGAAAATATGCTAGGTATAACAATGGGAGACAAGAAGCGACTAAAGCGGTGTAAACTAGCATCAAACCGAGAGGTGGAAGACGTTAGGAAAGACCGTTTTTCTGCAGTGGGCAAATGGCTAGAGATAAGCTGTGACCTGCCAGGCTGTGCGAGAGGATCCATGGGAGGTTAGCGATGTGAGTGATGCCTATTACTTATAGCAAATCACTTTTTTGTTGTTGTTGTTGTTTCTTATGGGGAGAGGACGTTGAACTTTTCTTTGAACTGTCTTCTAAATTGACTCCAATGAAAGTTCAGAAAAGGACTGAATTCATATTCACTCAGTGCGATTATTGCTTTAACAGAACTGTTCAGAAGAGTTGACGCAGACGTTCGATCTTATGAGCTGCAGCTAGAAATGATGAAATAAATGGGTTTCATGACAGCATAGCCATTACTCAACACTACATATACGCCTGCTTAATATATTTGTATTTCCTGATAAGTGGATAATTACTTATTAAATTCAGCGAATCTCTTAATTGGTGGTGGGGCCGCCGAGTTTCGGCAGGAGATATTATACTTGTTGCCGTCTCAAGAAGGCGTTTGATGCAATGCATTACGAGGCACTCTGGGATCTCTATCGACTCCACAGGCTTCCTGCGAGTGTGTGTGTGTGGGGGGGGGGGGGCGTGTCCAGCTATACTTTCTCGTGAACGCACTCCTTGCCCCATTACTTTTCAACACTTAAATGAATTGCTTATTAGGCAGAGTTGTGGATCAGTAGGCCTAATTGTGGAGCATCTGTTTGCAGTATCACACTTCTGTGGAGTCACTGGAGGTCTAGGTACGTGATGGCTCTCAAGGCACTGCACGAGGAGGCGAAACTCTTGAGAAGGGGCTCCTGGGCCAAGATCAAGATACAGGTGAGGAGGCTTACTAGATGAAACTAAAGTCTGTTCATTCTTATGGTGAGGACATTGTGGTCTTGGAAAGGTTCACATACCTTGGTAGAACAGTGCAGAACTACGGCAGGTCTCGTCAAATCTTACGACGGATTCTTTGCCACGCATTGCCTCGCTCAGCACGGGTTTATGGCGTTATCGATAGTTAACTGTGCATAAGGACAAAGATCCAAATCTCTTAGTTACATGTGTCCATCCATGTCTTACTGTATGGCTGTGAGACATGGGATTATTGGATTTATTGATAATTCTTCATGTCCGATTTTTTTTTTTGGTTGCTAATAAATATTGTTATTGTTATTAGACTATGATCGAGTACATCCATAATAACTATACATGCTATTTTTTTATCGAAAAAATAAATATTCACTTCATTCAGAGAGAGAGAGAGAGAGAGAGAGATCACTACTCAGTGAGTGGATATCTCGGTGATATGGGTACTCGACTACTCGATCATAGTCTAATAACAATAAAAATATTTATTAGCAACCTAAAAAAGAAAAAGAATCGGACATAAGAACATAAGAACATAAGAACGCAGGAGTCTGCAAGAGGCCGGTAGGCCTGTACGAGGCAGTACGAGACATGAAGAATTATCCAGTATCTCCAATAAATAAATCAAATAATAAAATAATGGAAACGGGAGCTGTGATGGAAACGGTAAGCAGGACAAAATGGTGGGAACTTGGGGAGACGGTCAGCGGGCAGTGACTCAGCGTCTACACAGGGCCCATACCACATGGAGGCAGGCGAGCGTCACTAAGATCCCCGGTACCGGTACTAGCGGCAATGCGCAGTGGTGATCATTAGCTTCCCGGAACCCAAGTGATCATGAGGCTTCGCGGTACCAGGTACCGATGCCAAATTACGGTACCAGTACCGGTACCTGGAACCGCGAAGAATCGATTCTCGCGGTACCCGGTACCGGTACCTGGTACCGCGAAGCCTCATGATCACTTGGTTCAGGAAGCTTAATGCACTGCGCATTGCCGCTAGTACCGGTACCGTTTGGATCTTAGTGACGCTCGGCGCTCGCCCGCCTCCATGTGGTATGGGCCCTGTGTGTAGACGCTGAGTCACTGCTGTAGAAACAGGGTCAAAAGGGTAACTTCACTAAACACACACACACACACACACACACATTCGGCTAACCATCATGTGAGGTATGGTGGTTAGCAGTTTGGGAGTTTGTGTTGTCATTCATTTTCAACAACGAAGGTAGCCGCAGCAGAAACAATAAGAGAAACAGCCAAAACAACAACAACAACAACAACAATAACAATAGCAATAGGGACAGCCAAGCGCAGCCATAAAAACACAATAGCCCGGGTTACTACTACTACTACTACTCTCTCTCTCTCTCTCTCTCTCTCTCTCTCTCTCTCTCTCTCTCTCTCTCTCTCTCTCTCTCTCTCTCTCTCTCTCTCTCTCTCTCTCTCTCTCTCTCTCTCTCTCTCTCTCTCTCTCTCTCTCTCTCTCTCTCTCTCTCTCTCTCTCTCTCTCTCTCTCTCTCTCTCTCTCTCTCTCTCTCTCTCTCTCTCTCTCTCTCTCTCTCTCTCTCTCTCTCTCTCTCTCTCTCTCTCTCTCTCTCTCTCTCTCTCTCTCTCTCTCTCTCTCTCTCTCTCTCTCTCTCTCTCTCTCTCTCTCTCTCTCTCTCTCTCTCTCTCTCTCTCTCTCTCTCTCTCTCTCTCTCTCTCTCTCTCTCTCTCTCTCTCTCTCTCTCTCTCTCTCTCTCTCTCTCTCTCTCTCTCTCTCTCTCCACCCATTTCAACACCTCGTACTAACACAATCACGTCCGCCATTCCTCTCTCACACACCAGGTAACCACTGACTTTCACCTCCACCACCACCACCACCATCACCACCACCACAACAATGCACCTCAACACTATACGTCACTGTAACGGTGATGTAGAGCTTTCCATTGGTGGCTCATGCAGGGAATGGGGGAATGGGGGAATGGGTTCTCTCCCCCTCCCCCTCCTCCTCCACCTGGTATTTCTCCTCCTCTTCCTCCTCTTCCACCTACCTGCAGTATAGCACAGGGGTGGGGGTATGAGTCCTCCTCCTCCCCTTATCCTCCCTCTTCCTCCTCCCCCTCATTCTCCTCCTCCTCCTCTCTCTCCTACCCAGAGCATAAAAAACAGAGCTATGAGTTTTCCTTCTATTCTTCCTCCTTTTTTTCCTCCTATTTCTATTTCAATTTCTACTCGTCGTCCTATTTTTCCTCTTCCTATTTATTCTCCACATCCTATTTTTTTCTCCTCCTATATAGCCTCCTCCTCCTCCCCCCCCCCACAGTCTAGCCAGGTTAAAGTCATTCCACTCCTCGCCGGTCGTTCCGCAGCACCGGGGTGGAATGAGGCCGCGTGCCCGCCACTTCCAGATGAGGGAATTAGCAGCCCGGCCCTCAATCCCGATCCAAGCTTTCATTACTTTCAAGCTGATGTCCCGAACGCTTGGCTGGGGGTGATGCGCAGACATAAACAGGCGAATTCCCCACACTAAACTCCCCCAAAGCACCCTCGGACCCCTTTTACCCTCCCCACTCCCCTCGTAAAAGGCTCTTCTCACCCCTCTCCCTTTTCCCTTCACTGCTCCTCCCCTTACTCTCTCCCTACTCCTCCAAACATAGGCTAGTTTATCTCCCCTCAGTGTAGCCCAACCTACCAACCTTCCTTCCCTTACCCCCTCCCCACTCCCCTCGTATAAGGCTCTTCTCACCCCCCTCCCTTTCCCCTTCACTGCTCCTCCCCTTACTCTCTCCCTACTCCTCCCAATATAGGCTAGTTTCTCTCCCTTTCCTTTTCCTTCACTGCTCTTCCTTCCCTTTACTTCCTCCCCACTCCCCTCTTCTCACCCCTTCCCTTTTCCCTTCACTGCTCCTCCCCTTCCTCCCTCCCTACTCCTCCCAACATAGGCTAGTTTCTCTCCCCTTCCTTTTCCTTCACTGCTCTTCCTTCCCCTTACTCCCTCCCCACTCCCCAAGTATAACGCTCTTCTCACCCCCCTCCATTTTTCCCTTCACTGCTCTCCCCACACCAATCCCCTTCTCTTGAACTTCGAATCCCTTACCTCCCTACTCCCCCCAGTATAAGGCTATTTTCACTCCCCTCCCCTTCTCTCCCCACACCAATCTCCCCTCCTTTGAATACCCTGAACCCTACCCTTTACTCTCTCCCCCTTCCTCCCAACACAAGGCTAGTTTCATTCCCCTCCCCCTCCCCTTTCCTGCTCTCCCATGCTAGTTCTCCCCCTTACCCTTCCTCCCCCTCTAGTCCTCTTCCATGCTAGTTCTCCCCCTTACCCTTCCTCCCCCTCTAGTCCTCTTCCATGCCTGTCCTCTTTCCTCACTCCCCTGAACCCCTTACTGTCTCCTCTCTCCTCCCACGTAAGGCTCCTTCCACTCCCCACCCATTCCCCTCCCCTCTCGTCCTCTCCCAGTATTCCACCCCCCCGTTTCCCCCTTCCTCCGCCGCTTCCTGTTCCCGCAAAGTGCCCGGGATGATGATGGAACGGTGCTAATTATGATGTAAAACTGTACGAATTATGGTAAAGTGAGCAGTTATTACGTGATTTAAAGTGGGATTCGCTCGTTATGCGTATACTGTTCGGGCCGAATTATCGTTACATTCGCGCGCGCATGCCCACCAACACACACACACACACACACACACACACACACACACACACACACACACATAAAGGGCCAAATGAGCTTATTCAATCCTATGAAAATACAATTGGGTAGTTTAAAGAGGGGGGCGCCATCATTTTTTTCATTTATTTTTTATGGAATTTTATCGGAACCGGGCCACACTACCACTCGAAAAGCAGGACACTCCTTCCGGCGCCCACTTACAGCATTCATGGTCTGTCCCTAAAGCACATGTGTTTATTTTTTTTTTTTTTGTAATGTTCACCTCAAGCCATTCATATTCAGTCACTCAGTTTTCATCCCTTTTACGCCATTACTCAGTTTGTTTTTATTCATTTTTGCCAATATTATGTTTTTTTGTGTGTCATTTCCTATCATTTAATTTGTTTTCCTTCCTTTTTCAGCATTACTCAGGCTGCTTTCATCCTTCTTGCGCCATTATTCAGCTTGTTTTTATTCTTTTTGCCAATATTATGGTTTTTTTTTTGTCATTCACCATCATTTAATTTGTTTTCCTTCCTTTTTCACCATTACTCAGGCTGCTTTCATCCTTCTTGCGCCATTATTCAGCTTGTTTTTATTCATTTTTGCCAATATTATGTTTTTTTGTGTGTCATTTCCTATCATTTAATTTGTTTTCCTTCCTTTTTCACCATTAATCAGGCTGCTTTCATCCTTCTTGCGCCATTATTCAGCTTGTTTTTATTCATTTTTGCCAATATTATGTTTTTTTTTGTCATTCACCATCATTTAATGTATTTTCCTTCCTTTTTCACCATTATTCACGTTGTTTTCATCCTTCTTGCGCCATTATTCAGCTTGTTTTTATTCATTTTTGCCAATATTATGTTTTTTTTTTGCCATTCACCATCATTTAATGTATTTTCCTTCCTTTTTCACCATTATTCACGTTGTTTTCATCCTTCTTGCGCCATAATTCAGTTTGTTTTCGTCGCTTGCTTCCTTAAATTGAATCAGCTTGAGAAACTCGCCTTGGGATGTTTTCCTGAGCAAATGGTGACTATGTATACTTCACTAGGTAATGGATAAACAAAGGCTATTAGGACAACGACAAAAGCATGATCGCGCAAAGGAGGTCGATAACGAAACACTCACCAAAACAACCACATAAAAAAGACACGGAAATCAACATAAACTCAAGAGAAGCGAGACAAGAAAAAGTAAATGGATAAACAAAGAGTTTTAGGACAACGACAAAAGCATGATGGCGCAAAAGAGGTCGATAACGAAACACTCACCAAAAACAACCACATAAAAAAGACACGGAAATCAACATAAACTCAAGAGAAGCGAGACAAGAAAAAGTAAATTGATAAACAAAGACTATTAGGACAACGACAAAAGCATGATCGCGCAAAGGAGGTCGATAACGAAACACTCACCAAAAACAACCACATAAAAAAGACACGGAAACCAACATAAACTCAAGAGAAGCGAGACAAGAAAAAGTAAATGGATAAACAAAGACTATTAGGACAACGACAAAAGCCTGATCGCGCAAAGGAGGTCGATAACGAAACACTCACCAAAACAACCACATAAAAAAGACACGGAAATCAACATAAACTCGAGAGAAGCGAGACAAGAAAAAGTAACTGGATAAACAAAGAGTTTTAGGACAACGACAAAAGCATGATCGCGCAAAGGAGGTCGATAACGAAACACTCACCAAAACAACCACATAAAAAAGACACGGAAACCAACATAAACTCAAGAGAAGCGAGACAAAAGAAAACGTAAATGGATAAACAAAGGCTATTAGGACAACGACAAAAGCATGATCGCGCAAAGGAGGTCGATAACGAAACACTCACCAAAACAACCACATAAAAAAGACACGGAAATCAACATAAACTCAAGAGAAGCGAGACAAGAAAAAGTAAATGGATAAACAAAGACTATTAGGACAACGACAAAAGCATTATCGCGCAAAAGAGGTCGATAACGAAATACTCACCAAAACAACTACATAAAAAAGACACGGAAATCAACATAAACTCAAGAGAAGCGAGACAAAAGAAAAAGTAAATGGATAAACAAAGAGTTTTAGGACAACGACAAAAGCATGATGGCGCAAAAGAGGTCGATAACGAAACACTCACCAAAACAACCACATAAAAAAGACACGGAAATCAACATAAACTCAAGAGAAGCGAGACAAAAGAAAAAGTAAATGGATAAACAAAGAGTTTTAGGACAACGACAAAAGCATGATCGCGCAAAGGAGGTCGATAACGAAACACTCACCAAAACAACCACATAAAAAAGACACGGAAATCAACATAAACTCAAGAGAAGCGAGACAAAAGAAAAGGGAAAGTTAAAACAGAAGCTACACATTGGAACATGAACTCGAGCAACGTTGCCAGATGTTCGTGCCCAGCCTCTTATTTTTGCCTATTTACACCCCAAAAACTATCTCCTGGGCCACAATAGCTAGATTTATTTATATTTATCGTTACAGTCGCTAATTTCTGATGTCTTATGGTGATAGTTACGTGTCAGAAGCCGGTAAAAAGGATGCTCTGAGTACGACAATCTGGCACCGTTGAACTCAAGAGAGACAAAAGGTATCAGGACACCTCTCCTCCCGATATTGACCTCTCTTTCGGCTACCTCTATTGATTTTTTTTTTTTTTAGGAGCAGCGAGTAGCGGGCTTTTTTTATTATTGTTTCCTTTTTTTGTGCCCTTGAGCTGTCTCCTTTGTTGTAAAAAAAAAAGCTAAAACAGAAGCTAAACACTATTATAGGCCGTGTCAGGCTCTGCAGTGTTCATGCCGCTCCTCGCCGCCGCATCCCGACCTGGCGCTGCTGTACCCCTCACTGCGTCTATTTCCCCCGCGCGGCGATAGATGGCGCCACCGCAGCGCTCCAATACTCTCCGTTATCGTTTTGTTTACCTTTCGGCGGCCGAGCCAGATTGGACGGGCACGTAAAATTTAATTGAGATATCTTTCCCGTGTTGGGGCGGCCGGGAAGCAATAATTCTCCTATTAGAGTGAATAATCTCTCTCTCTCTCTCTCTCTCTCTCTCTCTCTCTCTCTCTCTCTCTCTCTCTCTCTCTCTCTCTCTCTCTCTCTTTAATTAACGTGAATTATAGGATGGTAAGGAAAGGAAAATGGTAAAATAGCAGAGAACCCGCGTATTAATTCACATAAAGTGGAGAGAATGAGAGGAGAAGGAGAAGGAGGAGGAAGAGAAGAAGGAAGAAGCAAGGAAGGAGAATAAAAAAGAGAGAAAGGAGGAAACGTGGGAGAAAGGAAACATGGATGAGCAAATAATAGGAGGAGAAGGAGAAGGAGAAGGAGAGGAAGGAGAAACAGAAGGAGGAAGAAGCAAGGAAGGAGAATAAGAAAGAGAGAAAGGAGTAAACGGGGGAGTAAGGAAACATGGATGAGCAAATAATAGGAAGAGAAGGAGAGGTAGGAGAAACAGAAGGAGGAAGAGAAGGAGGAAGAAGCAAGGAAGGAGAATAAGAAAGAGAGAAAGGAGGAAACGAGGGAGTAAGAAAACATGGATGAGCAAATAACAGGAGAAGGAGAAGAAGGAGAAGGAGAGGAAGGAGAAACAGAAGGAGGAGGAAGAGAAGGAAGAGAAAAAGAGAAAGAGTGAAGAAGGAGGAGGAAACATGGATAAACAAGTAACTGGAGTAGGAGGAGGAGAAGGAGAAAGGGAAGTAGGAGGAAGAGGAGGAGCAAGAGGAGAGGATAACATGCTAGAAAATAAACAAAAAAATAGAGACAGCGAAGGAAAGAAATAATAATAAGCGATAATAGAAAATAATGAGTGTGAAAACAAAGGAGGCATAGGAGGAAGAGGAGGAGGAGGAGGAGGAGGAGGAAGAAGAGAAGGAGGAGGAGGAGGAGCTGGAGTAGAAGGAGGAAGAGGAGGAAAAATACCTACATTATATTAGTGTCAGTTTAACGAAGTAATATTGGGAGGGAAATGAGGAGAAAGAAGAGGAGGAGGAGGAGGAGGAGGAGGAGGAAAAATACGTTCAGAAAAGGCCTACAGAAAGCGTCTTCGGATTATATTTCATAGGCAAGGACACACACACACACACACACACACACACACACACACACACACACACACACACACACACACAAAGGAAATAATTCAAGACTGCGTTAAATTCACATTCAAATAATTGTCAAAAAATAATTCGCATAAAATTTTTCTTCAATAGGAAATTAAAAGAAAAATAATTAGGAGGCAAAACGTCTTGAACAGAACCGACAAATTCCTGCTAATTGCTCTCGTTTCCTGGTCCTAATTTTCGTCAATAAACTGCTAATTGCTTTTTTTTTTATCTTTCTTTACCTTCAATTTCTTCTTTAATTATGTCACCTGGGACGCTGAGTTTACCTGTGCTTGCTGTGGTGACTCGAAGATCAAGTACAGGAGCTGACTTATGACTTTCAAAACTGACTCAATCTTCATCAATCTCAATTTTAATCTTAATTTTAATCAATATCAATCTTAATCTTAATCTTAATGTTAATCTTAATCTTAATCAATATCAATATCTATCCCAATCTCAATCCTAATCAATCTTAATCTTAATCAATATCAATCAATCTCAATCTTAATCTCAATCATAATACTGACAATCTTAATGCTGACTCAATCTTAATCACCTTCTCATTTTTCACTTCCTTTCGATTTCCTATATTTTCCTCTTTCTTTTTTCTACAGGCAAGCGGTTTTACTTTATTCCTTATTTAGCTTTCATCTCCAGCTGACTCAATCTTCACTAATTCTTCACTTCTGATTCTCCTTCGATTTCCATTACTTTCTCTTTTTTCTTGTGGTAATTTTCCTCTATTCATTATTTACTTTCAATTTCCATCTCACTCAGTCTTCAACAATTCCTCATTTCTCCTTTCCCTTCGACTTCCTATATTCTCCCTCTCTCTACAGGTGATTTTGCTTTATTAATCACCTTTCTTGCATCTCCAGCTGATTCAAACCTCATCAATTCCTCATTTCTCATTTCCTTTCTATTTTCTTCCCTTTTCTGTATATTCAGGTAATTTTACTCCATTTATCATTTACCTTGCATCTCAAATTAACCTTATCTTAAAACCATTTCACTAATCTTAATTTCTTATCGATTTTCTATTCCCTTCCAATTTCTCATTTGACTTCTATTTCCAATGTTCTCTCACTTTCTGCAGGCAATTTTCACTTTATCATTCACCTTGCATCTTCCATATTCATTTTCCCTTCGATTATCTTTATTTTCCCTCTTTCTACAGGTAATTTTGCTTCCTCTACTATTTAACTTGTATCTCCTAGTTCTTATTTCCCTTCAGTTTCCTATATTCTCTTCCATTCTTCAGGTAATTGTGCTTTGTTTATCATTTCCCATGAATCTCCTGCTCTCCCATTTCCAGCATCCCTCCTCTTCATCTCCATATCAAAGGGTTGGAGTTACCTTGGAGAGTCACCTGGGCCATTCAGCTGGGCCTCTCACCTGCCCTCTGGTTATGCCTGCTCCTCTTGTTGTTCTACTCCTCCTCCTCCTCCTCCTCTTAAATTACCTTCCTCTTCTCCACTATCTCCTCTATTTTATGCTATTACCATCTCCTTTTGATACGTCCATCTCATTTTCTTTCATCTTGTTTCTTTCTTCTTCTCCTCTTGTTGTTCTCCTTTTCCTCCTCCTCCTCTTCTTTCATCTTCATTCTCCCACTATATTCTTTTTGGTTATTCTTTTACTCTCCTTTTGAAACGACCATCTTAATTTCTTTTGTTATCTTCCTTTCATTTTTCTCTACCTTTCCTTCACTATCTTTTCTATTGATATCTCTCGTCCTCCTCTCTTTAATCATCTTCTTCTGTTCCTTATTCCTGTTTGTTTACTATTCATATTTTTATTGAGTGTTGTCTTTTCTATTTTTTCTCTACCTCTTCTTCATCCATTTCTATATTCGCATTTTTTTATTTACCATTCTTTTCTTTCTTCTTCTTCTGCGTGATCTTCTTTTGTCCTTAATTCTTTTTTGTTGACCTAATTATATTTTTAATCAGAAACGCCTTTTTCTATTTCATCTTCATCTACTTGTTTATCCATCCCCAATTACTCTCCTCTTTTTTCTTCGTCCTCCTCCTTTTCCAATTTTTTCTTCTCCCTCGCTCTCCTGCTTCTATTTTTCTTAATAAGTATATTTTTTCTACCTTCTCTTCTTTGTTCACTTGACCCCTAAACACACACACGCTCTCTCTCTCTCTCTCTCTCTCTCTCTCTCTCTCTCTCTCTCTCTCTCTCTCTCTCTCTCTCTCTCTCTCTCTCTCCTTTCCTTTCCCTCCCCTTTCCCTTTCCCTTTCCCTTTCCCTTTCCTTCCCCTGTCCCTTTCTCTCTTCCTCTCCCTCTCCCTCTCCCTCTCCCTCTCCCTTTCCCTCTCCCTCTCCCTCTCCCTCTCCCTCTCCCCCTCTCACTCTCACTCTGTTCACAGGACGTAAAAGAGTTAAGAAAATCAAATTATCTTCTACCTGTGGCACGTGTATACCTGAGGGCAAGGTGTGTGTTACTTTGATGGTGGTGGTGATGGTGGTGGTGATGGTGGTGGTGGTGGTGGTGACGGTGGCGGCTGCGGTGGTGGTGGTGGTGGTAGTGGTGGTGGTGACGGCGGTAGTAAACAGAAGTGACGGGCTGGGAGATATTGCTGGAGGAATATTGACTGGCTGCCCGATCGTGTGGAGAAAGGACGGAGGGAAGGAGGGAAGGAAGGAAGGAAGAAGGAGGAGGACGAAGAAGGGAAGTGGAAGGGAAATGACAGGAGGATTGAAGGGAGGGAGACTTAGGAAGAGGGAAGGAAAAAAAATGGAGGAGAAAATGGATGGATTAGATGGGAAGGGATCGGTGAGTTAAAGAAAGAGAAAAATGACGAAGGGAAGGAAGGAAGGAAGGAAAGAAAAGGAAGGAAGAGAGGAAGTGAAAGGCAAAGGAATGAAGAAGAGGAAGGGAAGGAAGAGGAGAGAAGAGAAGAAGTGGAAGGGAAATAACACCAGAACTGAAGAAAGAGAGATAGAGAGGAGGAGAGAGAGAGAGAGAGAGGAGGAGAGAGAGAGAGAGAGAGAGAGAGAGAGAGAGAGAGAGAGAGAGAGAGAGAGAGAGAGAGAGAGAGAGAGAAGTAGAGATCTTCGTTAATTCAAAATGTGTTAATTGGTTTCCCTTTTCCTTTCTGCGGTAAAACAATACATTATTCATCCCCTTTCTTCCCTCTCTCCTCCCCCTCCTCTCCTCCTCCTCCTCCTCCTCCTCCTCCTTCTTTGCCCGTGGAAGCGAGAAAAAGGTCTTTGTATTGTTGTTGTTTTATTGTTGTTGTTTAAGAAAATGTTTTGCGTGTATAAGTGTGCTGTGTGTGTGTGTGTGTGTGTGTGTGTGTGTGTGTGTGTGTGTGTCAGTAAGTGCTGCGTTTGGTTGTTATGATAAGGATATAAAAGTTATCTCTCTCCCCCTCGCGCGCACACACACACACACACGCACACACACACACACGCACACACACACACACACACAAGGACGTGCATTCATATACCTTTTTCATTATCTGTTAAGTCCCCTTCATCCCTCTCCTCCTCCTCCTCCTCCTCCTCCTCCTCCTCCTCCTCCTCCGTCCTCCTCTTCTGTCTTCCCTCTCCCTCTCCATTACTTCAGCTCCTCATCTACCCTCTTCCCTCTCCCCTCTCCTTCCCTTTCTCCCTCCCCTCTTCCTCACTTTCTTTTCTAAGCAATCCCTCCTTGACCTCTTCCTCCTCCTCATCCTACTCTTTCTGCTCTCTCTCTCTCTCTCTCCGTTACTGATTTGCCATGCTCTGCCTCTATTTCCTTACTAATTAACAAAGTCTATCGGCGAGCTGTTGCTTAGTTTATGCACCAGCTGGAGCAAGACTTGTTAATCTTAAGTCTGAGTGAATTCGTCTTCCTCTCCCTCCTACGCCTTTTCTGGACTTCACCCACTGAGGTTTGGTTAGTATTAGCGTTAGCGTTAGTATTAGTATTGGTGTTGGTATTGGTATTTGGTTAGTGTTAGTGTTAGTGTTGGTATTGGTATTGGTATTGGTATTTGGTTAGTATTACTGTTCGTTAGTATTAGTATTGGTATTGGTGTTGGCACTGGTATTGGTATCGGTATTTGTATTAGTAACGGTATTTGTATTAGTGTTTATTTATTAATGTATTCATATTCATTAAGCTTTTTATTTAGTATATTATATTAGTATTATGTATTATATTAGTATTATTATTTATATTTAATATGTATATATTATTGGTATCTCATATCTCATCATCATCTCCACAACACGCTGATTCCACAACGGCGGAGTAGAAAAAAAAAACGGTCCCAAAACAATATAAATTTAGGTTCACAAGGTATATCGATACTCCTTTCTTGGAAGCGTTCAAGTCGTAGGAAGGAGGAAATATGCACGAAGTACGGCTATTGTTCCGAAGTTTACCAGTACAAGGGATGAAAAAATGAAGATCCTGGTTAAATATTGCGTGTGGAAGCTGAGCAGCATGTGAATGACCCAGAGGAGAAAGTTGCCTGCATTTTTTTGTATGGAACCTAACGAAAGAAATTGATGAAAAAAATGAAGATACTGAAATTCTTGCATCAGGAAATTGGACACATGAAGAATGAACTAGAATAAAAAAGTGAGGGCTTTTTTTTCTGGTAATTTAATTGTCTTTTTTATTCCGTGATTTGATTAGTAAATGTCAAAAACTTTCCCTGTAATTTCCATAAAAAGATTTTGATATTACTGTGTCGCGAGTGAAAAATGTCTCCTTTTTAACTCGTAACTTTCCCCATAAATCTCTCACATTCTTCATATATTTTATCTTTTTTTATTCTTCTTTCTCTGGGTTCGCCCACGACTCTTTTCTTTTTTCCTGTGCTCTTTACCTGCCTTCTGTTCCTCTTTCCCTTTCTCTTTCTGTCTCTTCAATCTTCCTAATTTTCTCATTTTCTCTGTCTTATTTCTATCTTCATTTTCTGTTCCTCTTCCTCTTTGTTATTCCTCTTCTCCCGCATTATCACCCTCCCTTCACCTCTCTCTTCTTTTCCCCTCCTCCTCATCCTCCATCTACTCTTCTCTCTTCCCTTACTCTTCTCATTATTTCTTTCGCTCTCCCATCTACCTCCTTTATTTCTGTTCCTCATCTCCTTTCTCACTCCATCATCTTTCTGCCTCTTCCATCTTTGTCATTCTTTTTAAATCTTCTCCATTTTTATCCTCCATTTCACCTTCCTTTCCCTTCTTTTCTTCCCTTCCTTCCTTCTCATTCTCCTCTTCCTTATACTGTTTCCTATATTCTTTCTCTCGTTTATTCTCTCTCTGTCTCCTCATCTTCTTTTCATTCCATCATCCTTCTTCTTCTTCCATCTTCGCCATTCCATTTAAATCTTCTTCTCCTCCTCTTCATCTTTTCTTCACCTCTTTTCTTCCCTTCCTTCTTCCCTTATTTTCCTCCCTTCCTTCCTTCGCATCCTCTTTCTTATACTACTACTCATTTTTCCTCTCATTTCTTCTCTCCATCTTTTCTACCTCCTCCAATTTAATATCCTCCACAGCACACCTTTTTCCTCCCCCCTCAAACTTCCCTCCTCCGTTGATACTTCTCCTACTCTTTTTCCTCCACCTTTTCCCTCCGCTCTGGGCGCCTTACCTTACTCTCTCCTTTATTAACGGAGGAGCCGGAGGGAAAAATATCAGGTGTAATATCGTGTTCCTTAGCTGCAATCAAAGCTACTCCGTCACACCTTTTCGTCCGCCTGGCTGGTCAGGGGACAGGTGAGTGGCGTTATTATGATGGGCTTTTAATGAGTCTCTTAGGTGATGTCTTCTGTCACTTTCACTCTCTCTTTCTCTCTTTTCCTCTCTCTCTCTCTCTCTCTCTCTCTCTCTCTCACTCTTTATCTATCTATCTGTCTATCTACCTATCTATCTATCTATCTATCTATCTATCTATCTATCTATCTATCTGACTGACTGACTGACTGACTAACTGACTCACTGACTGACTGACTGACTAATAAATTAATTAACTAACTAACTAACTATTTAACTAACTAACTAACTAACTAACTAACCAACTATCTATCTATCTCTTCTTTATGTCGCCCTTCATTCCTCCCTTCTCATTTATTAACTCTCCTCTTTCACAGTAACATCATGCACCCTTATTCACATGATTCCTCCCTTATTTTTTCTCTAATTCCACTTCTTTCCTTTTACTTCACTTTCGCATTCCCTCGCTCCCCTCTCTCTTCGCCTTCCATTCCTGTACCTTTCTTTCTTTCTTTCTTTCAATCTCTTTCTCTCTCCCCTTCTCTCCCTCGTCCCTTCGACTCTCAAACATCAAAGTCCCTGAATTCTCTTACCTTTCATAAAATTATTCGCATCGACCGTTTCTTTCTCAAAATGCAGGACGCAATACGTGATCCTTTTTACAAGTCTTCGTCCTCCTCCTCTTCCGCCGCCTCCTGGAAACTCTCTCCCTCCGTCAAATATTTACCGCGAAAAAGCATCACTGGGGAGGGAAGGAGATTCGTCGCGGCGGGGAGGGAATCGAAACCCTTCTTCTTCTGGGACGGGTGAAACTTAAAGGGACGGAAGAAAAATATATAAAAAGGGTTTGAACAGAGACCGGCGGAGGGAATCGAGTCTTTTTCTTCTGGGACGGGTTAAACTTTGAAGGAACGGAAGAGAAATATATCAAAAGGGGTTGAACAAAGAGCGGCGGTGGGAATCGAAACCTTTCTTCTTCTGGGACGGGTGGAAGTTTGAAGGAACGGAAGAGAGATATATAAAAAGGGTTTGAACAGAGAGCGGCGGAAGAAGGGAATCGAAACCTTTCTTCTTCTGGGACGGGTGGAACTTTGAAGGAACGGAAGAGAGACATATAAAAAGGGTTTGAACAGAGAGCGGCGGAAGGAAGGAATCGAAACCCTTCTTCTGGGACGGTAAAATTTGTAGAAAATGAAGAAAAAATATATAGAAAGATGTTGAAATCCACGTTTTTTGCTTTGATATATGGAGTTTGAGTCTGTTTTCTGCTTCCCTTTATACAGATCACTTGCATTTGTTTGCTATTTTCGACGGTGAAACTTGAAGCAACTGAAGAAAAATATTTATGGTGTTGGAATCCTCTTTTTT
>NC_066541.1:15096771-15109271 GCF_024679095.1 Eriocheir sinensis | reverse complement strand
AGAAGGAGGAGGAGGAAAGAAAGAGGAAACTATATATCTGAAGGAGGAGGATTAGGAGTGAAAAGAGCAGTAGATGGAGAGAGAAGAGGAGGAAGAGAGGAAGTAGAAGGAGGAGGAGGCGGATGAGGAAGAAGAGAAAAAGGGAGAGAAAAACAAATATAGAATACAAGCCTAAGTATTTTTCAAGTCCTCAGTAAAACCCCATAAAAGGAAAAAAAACAAAGGTGAATAAAGGGAAAGAGAATTACAAAGAGAAACGGCAACAAAATATTAACCAACCAGAAAGAAAGACTAAGAAAAATACCTAGAAAATGGAGAGTAAGGAAGGGAGAGAATGAACAAAGAGAAAACTATATTAAAGAAGCGAATAATTCCACCAAATCTAAGAAAACACATCATGGGGGGGAAAACGCAAAGCAGGAAAAAGGGAAATTACAAGGAAGAAAACGAAGGGTAAAAGTAAATATAGAAAACTTAAGGAATTTCACTACAATTGAGAAAATACATCATGGAGGAAGAGAAGAGAAGGAAAGAGGGAAATAGAAGGATAGATCGAAGAGGAGGAAAAATGAAGAATATGGGAAACTCAAGAAACTCCACCAAATTTGAGAAAAGCCATTACTGGGAGAGAAATAAAGAGAAGGAAAGAGAAAAAAATATATAAGAAAGAGAACGAGGAGGAAGAATGGAGAATATATGAAATTTGAGTGATTCAACCAATTTTGAGAAATACATTATGAGGAAAAAAGGAGAGTAAGAAAAAAACGAAGAGAAAGGACGAGGAATATGAGAAAAGTAAGTATACTCTAACCTTCATTAAAAAAACAAGTAAAAAAAGATGGAGAAAAGGAGAAAAGAGGAATAAAAAAAGGCGAAATGAATTACCTACCATAGCTTGAGGTGACTTGGGGAAACTTAAGCATATTCATCACATTTCAACCTTCACAAAAACACAAGAGAAAGTGAAGAAAAAAGGAAAAAAGAGGAATAAAAAAAGGAGAAATGATTTGTATACCATAACATGAAGGTGACAAGGGGAGACTTAAAAGGAGATTCATCACAGCCTTATAACCTTCACAAAAACACCAAGAATTAATAAAAAAGTGAAAAATAAGAGGCAAGAAATTAATGCCTACCATAACTCAAGGTGACAAGGGGATACTTAACCATATTCATTGCTGTCCAACCTCCAGTGAAAACCCACCAAGATAGAGAGAGGGAGAAAAGGAAAAAATAAGAACAAAAACGAAAAAAAAAATACTTTCCATAGTTTGACGTGATAGGAGGAAACTAAAATAAATTCTGACCTTCAGTAAAACACATGGAAACGAGGAAAAAAGGAAAAACATAAGAATAAGAAATGAAGAATGACTTGTCTCCTATAGTTTGAAGTGATGAGGGGAAACTCAAATAGACTCATCACAACCTTAAAAGCTTCACTAAAAACACAACGAGAGGGCGGAAAAAGGAGAAAATCAAGGAATAATAAGAAAAAAAAGTGAAAATGATTTGCCTACCATACCTAAGGACTTAAATAGACCAAAATAGACTCATCACAACCTTAAAACCTTCACTAAAAACACAACGAGAGGGCGGAAAAAGGAGAAAATCAAGAAATAATAAGAAAAAAAGTTAAAATGATTTGCCTACCATAGCGTGACGTGACCAATGGACTTTAATAGACCAAAATAGACTCATCACAACCATAAAACCTTCACTAAAAACACAAGACGAGGAGGAAAAATGGTAAAAATAAGAAAATAAGAGGAAAAAAGTGAAAATGATTTGCCTACCATAGCTTGACGTGACGAAGGGATTTAGACTTACCTAGACTCATCACAATCTTAGAACCTTCACTAAATACACAAGACGAGGAGGAAAAAAGATGAAAATTAGATGAAAAAAAGTGAAAATGATTTGCCTACCATAGCCCGAGGTGACAAGGAGTGCCAGGGCCGGGGCGCCGAGGGAACAAAGGACCCCAGGCCGACCCCAGACTGTCAAACGCCCCGCAGACTCCCATTTTCTTCTCCAATGAACGTAAAGAAATCGAGGTCTGGGAACTGTGGCCCAGCGTGAAGGGAAGGCAAGGGAGGGAACGAGGGGATATATATAGTGATGGGCTGGAACGTGATGGGAAGAGAAGGGAAGATAATGGAATGGAAGGGAAAGAATGGGAAGGGAAAGGAAGAGAAGAAAAGGGAATAGAAGGGAAGGGAATGGAATGGAATGGAAGGGAAGGGAAGGGGAGGGAAGAGATGGAAATGGACAGCAAGGCAAAGGAAAAGAAGGAAAGGGAAAAGACGAGAAAAGAAAAGGGGAAGGGAAGGGAAGGCAATGGAAGGGAAGGGAAGAGAAGGGGAGGGGAGGGAAGAGATGGAAATGGACGGCAAGGCAAGGGAAAATAAGGAGAGGGAAAAGAAGAGGAAAGAAAAGGGGAAGGGAAGGGAATGGAAGAGAAGGCAATGGAAGGGAAGGGAAGAGAACGGAAGGGAAGGGAAGGGAATAGAAGGGAAGGGAAGAGAAAGGAAGGGGAGGGAAGAGATGGAAATGGACGGGAAGGCAAGGGAAAATAAATAGAGGGAAAAGAAGAGATAAGAAAGAAGGGAAGGGAAGGGAAGGATTTGCATAGGGCAGAGAGGGAAAGGAAAGTTAAATTTATAGAATAGTTGGGAGAGGGAGGAAGGGAGGAGAAGTGAGGGGAAGGAGAGTAAGTGGAAGAGAGGAGGAAGGGAGGGAAATGGAAGAGAAGGATACAGAAAGCCGGAGGAAAAGGAAGAAAGGAAAATAAACTGGAAAAAATATCAGCTGGAGAAAACAAATGAACTAAGACTTTAAATAACAGAGATGGAGACAGATAGATAGACAGATAGATAAACAGATAAATAATGGAAGAGAAGTGGAAGAGAAGGATACGGAAAGCCGGAGGGAAAGGAAAAAAGAAAGCATACTGGAAAATATATCAGCTGGAGAAAACAACAGATAGATAGACAGATAGATAAACAGATAGAAGGAGAGAATATAACCACCAGCTGTATTTCGTAGCGGTGGGAACGGCTCCTAACTACTCTAACAACCGCTAACAAGGTATATCGGACAAAGAGAGGAAATCATGGGAGCAAACAAGCCACCAGGACCCACAATTTGCCGAAGTTACGTCGACGCGCAACACTTGTAGACGTAGTGTTGATATATTTATTTATTTATTACTTAACCGTTTACTGTGTGTATCTGTCTATCTATATTTATCACTATCTATCTATTTCCATCTGTCTATTTCTACATATTGAAGTCTATTAAGTGACTGACTGACTGACTGACTTGCTGACTGACTGACTGACTGACTGACTGAATGCCTAACTGATTGACTGACTTACTGACTGACTGACTGACTGAATGAATGACTAAATGAAAGACGGAAAACTTGATTAAACTTAAGGACAGAGGAACAAACTTTACAAAAAAAAAACAGATTCACAAACAAACAGACGGGAAAGAATTTTAATTTATTCTTTATTTACTTATTAACTGACTGACTGACTGAATGAATGAATGAACGAATGACAGATATATTGAACAAACCTAGAGACAGAAGGACAGACGAAAAAGGAACAGTGACCAGATAGACACAGAAACAGACAGCCTACCGGACGGGAAAACAATCAGACAGGCAAACAGACAGACAGGTGTGTTCCCGGCTCTCACCTTTGCTCCAATCACGACAATGTTGGGCTGATTGGATCACGAATCTCACGAGTTACCTGTCGCTCGCAAACACGGCAAAGGCGAAGGCAAACAAAGAAGAGAAGAGAAGAGAAGGAAAGACGAATGGAAAGTTTGCAGGAAAATCAGGAATGGCAAAGAGACAAGCGGAGGAGGAGGAAAGGAAAGACGAATATAAAGGCCGGAGGAAAATTAGGACTAGGAAAGAGACAAGCGAAGGAGGAGGAGAGGAAAGACGCATATAAAGGCTGGAGGAAAATTAAGACTAGGTAAGAGACAAGCCAAGGAGAAGGTAAGCAAAGAGGAGAAGAAGGAAAGGAGAATGGAAAGACTGGAGGAAGAAAATCAGGTAAAAGGTAAAGTTATACAAAAAAAGAGGAGGAAAGGGAAGACGAATAGGAAGACAGGAGGGAGAAAATCGGGAATGGCAAAGATAAGCAACGGTGAAGGTAAACAAAGAAGAGAAGAGAAGAAAAGAAAAAACGAATGGAAAGACTGGAGGAAGAAAATCAGGCAAAAGGTAAAGTTATAGAAAAAAAAGAGAAGGAAAGGGAAGATGAATAGGAAGACAGGAGGGAGAAAATCAGGAATGGAAAAAAGAGCAACAATGAAGGTAAACAAAAAGGAGAAGAGAAGAGAAGACGAATGGAAAGTTTGCAGGAAAATCATGAAGAGCAAAGAGGCAAACAAGGGAGAGGGCAAACAAGGCAGAAGAGAAGGAAAGAGAAAGAGAAAGACTGGACGAGGGTAACTAGGAATGCCAAAGAGGATTAGAGAATATGAGGAGATAAAAACGAATGAATGGGAAAACAATAAATTAAACAAGGAGGAAATGGATGAAGTACACAATAAAACGAGAGTGATAGGAGTAAAGGGAAAAAAACGAAGATAAGGAATAAATAAAACACCAAGAAAACATTGAGAGAAACGGAAAATATGGAGATAACGACGAGTGAATGGGAAAATACTGGCAGGAAAGGAAGGAAAGAAAAAAATAAAATAAAGAAGAAAAAAGGTTACTGAATAATGAATCTTACGAGTCAACAACAAACAACAAAAGAAAATAAGAAAGGAGAGAAAAACAAACAAAAAAACAACAACAATCGAACTTATCAGGAGGAAAGGAAAGGAAAGAAAGAAAAATAAAGAAAATAAAGAAGAGAAAAAGGGACTGAATAATGAATCCTAAAAGTCAACAACAACAAAGACAACAGCAAAAAAGAATAACAAAGAAAAAGAAAAAGAAAACATAAAAAAAACTGATCTAACTTTTTCACACTCGCGCGCACCGAACCGAACCATGCAACTAATAATAAGACAACCATCAAAGGAGGAGGAAAATATTGAAAAAAGCTACGAGTCACAAGAGGCGAGTCAGGCGGCAGAGGAGCGAGACGAGGCGTGCGTGTGCGTGTGCGTGTGTGTGTGTGCGCGCGCTTGGCCTAATCGCATCACCGCCTTGTGTTGTGCAGACGAAGGAGATGAGACTCAAAGGTTAAGAGAATATTGCAAAAGTGAATATTACAAAGGAAATTTTTAGCCTGTTTGATGCGTCTCCTCCTCCTCCTCCTCCTCCTTCCCTCACTTCCTGCCTTTGTCTTTTTCTAATCTTCTTTTGCCTGTTCTTTTCTTTCTAATTTATCTGCGTATTTTATCATTTTTTCCTTCTCTTATGCTCCCGTTCCTGCTTTCTTTCTATTTCTCTCTCTCTCTTTCTGTATCTCTTTCCCTCCCTCCTTCTCCCACCTTTTACTTCTCTTCCCTTCCTCCCCATTTTCTCTCTCAGTTCTTGTCTTCTACCCTTTCTCCTTTCATCTTTGCCTTCTTCTTTATCCTCTCTCTTTATCTCTTCCCTGTCTCCAGTTCTTTCTTTTTCCTCCCTCTTTCTCCTTCCTCTGCTCTTTCCCTTGACTTTCCTATGTTTCCTTGACCTTCTCTTTTCCCCACCTCCATTCTCCTTTTTCTGTCTCTTCCCCCTTTTCATGTCTCTTCCTCTGCCTCTTCTCCCGCTCCTTTCTCTCTCCCTCTTTCCCATACCCTTTCCCATCTGCTTGCTCTTCCCCTTTTCCCCTACAATTACCCTACTACCTCCCTCTCTCTCCCTCTCTCTCCCTTTCTCTCCCCCATTCCCTTCCTGCCCCGACCAACCATTCCCATATCCGCTTTACCCCCAAACAAGAGCACATCAATTATTTCTGCCCCGCTCCATAGCCGCTGCCGCCGCTGCGTCCATCAACAAAACCAAGTTAAAAGTTGAATATTAATACGATACGTCGAAAGGGGAAAAATATAAGAGGAAACAGCAAATATAAATAAAAAAAGAGAGAGGAGGATAAGAGGAAGAGAAGGCAAGAGAGAGAGAGAGAGAGAGAGAGAGAGAGAGAGAGAGAGAGAGAGAGAGAGAGAGAGAGAGAGAGAGAGAGAGAGAGAGAGAGAGAGAGAGAGAGAGAGAGAGAGAGAGAGAGAGAGAGAGAGAGAGAGAGAGAACTGTCACTGAGTCGGACTGTCGTGTATAAGTACTCCGAACCCACTAAGACTTCCCGGAATCGATTTAGATTGCCTCGAAGGGGGATCCGACACTTTATAACCTTTTGGGACCGAGAAAGACCAGGAAAAAGAGGAAAAAAAGGAAAAAGAGGAAAAAGAAGGAAAGTTCGAATAAGGAAGACAGGAAGAGGAAAAGGAGTTTGATAGTGAAGGAGGAGGAGGAGGAGGAAGAGGAAAAAAAGAAGACAAGTGGTGAGAAAAAAATATTAAAAGAAGGAAGGAGAGGAGAGAGAGTGAAGAAGGAATAAAAAAGCGGAAGAAAATAGAAGGCAGAGAAGGAGTAGGAGGAGGAGAAGAAGGAGGAGGCAAAGAAGGGAATATATATGAAAAGAAAGAAAGGGGAGATAGAGGAAAAAAAATAATGAAGACAGTGAAAGGAAAATAAGAAGAGAAAGGATGGAAAGAAAGAGAGAAGGTGAGTAGGAAGCAATGAAGATAAAATGATATAAAAAATGAGAGACGATCGAATAGAGAAAGAAGAAGAAGAAGGAGGAGGAGGAGGAGGAGGAGGAGGAGGAGGAGGAGGAGGAGAGTGAGAAGAAATGAAGGATGCGAGGAGGTAGTCGGACTGGAAGAGGAAGAGAGGGAGAGGGAGGGAGGAGAGGAAAGAAATTGACAGGTTTGGGGAGGGAGGGGGGACGGAGGAAGGAGGGAAGTGACTGGGGGGATGGCAAAGAAATAAAGGATTGGGAAGGAAGGGGGGAGGAGAGATAAGCTGGGAGAGGAGGACTGAAAGATGGAAGGAGAACAAAGAGAGGGGGGAGGGAGGGAAGGGAGGAGGGAAGGAGGGAAGGAGGGGGTTTCTGTTATCCTCTAAGAAAAAAAATGGACCGATATTGATGGCTCATAGACAGCCGTTTGGGAACATACGGAGAAGATAAGAAGTTGATACATAAGAGGAGGAGGAGGAGGAGGAGGCACAGAGAAAAAGGATAAATTTGAAAAGGAAGAGGTGGATAAAAAACAGGAGATGGAAGAAGAATATTAATAAGAGAAAGGAACGGACAAAAGAAGACTAAAAGGAGATGAGAAAGAAAAGAGGAGGAGGAGGAGGAGGAGGAGGGGAAGAAAGAGGAGGAGGAGGCACAGAGAATAAGGATAAATTCGAAAAAGAGGAGGTGGATAAAAAACAGGGAATGGAAGAAGAATATTAATAAGAGAAAGAAATAGACAAAAAAAAAAAGAATAGGAGGAGGAAGACGAGAAAGAAAAGAGGAGGAGGAGGAGGGGAAGAAAGAAGAGACAGAGGTACAGAGAATAAGGATAAATTCGAAAAAGAGGAAGTGGATAAAGAACAGGAAATGGAAGAAGAATATTAATAAGAGAATCCTATTGTCAGAACAAGGAAGAGAAGGAGGAAAACGAGAAAAAAAGAGAAGAGGAGGAGGAGGATGAACAGAGGGGAGGAGAAGGACGAGAAAAAGAAAAATGGAAAACTGAAATCTGAAGGAGGGAAAGATGTAAATTAGATGAAAGGAGAGAGATGAAAAAGGCAGGAAGAGGAAGGGTGGGAAGAAGAAGTAGAAGGGAAAAAATGTGGAAAAAAGGAAGCAGAAAAAATGAAGAAGAGGAAGAAGAAAACAAATATAGACAACCATAATATTAATTGGTTAGCAGAATGTGGATATGTATGTATGTGTGTATGTATGTATGTATGAATGTGTCTATCTATCTATTTATCAACCTATTTCTCTCTCTCTCTCTCTCTCTCTGACCTAAAATTCTGCAACAAGGGACTACGACATTTTTTTTCCCCTCCGTTTTACTTTTATTTATTGGTAAAACACAAACTTTCCTTCCCGGTGTTGACTTTTTTCCTTCTTTTTCTCTTCGGCCTCGAGTTACGAGATAAAACTTTAAACACTACTTTTTTTTTCTTCTTTTTATCCGACCGCCGAAAACGAAAAGTCCAGTCCCACCACGCGCTTCACCGGTGTGTCCGAAAACCATCCGACGAACGAGGAAAATTATATTGCGTTCTCTTTTATTTTCCCTTTTCATCGCCTTCCTACGCCCACATATGTTTGTCTCCTTCTCTTCTTTTTTTTCTCCCTCTTTCATCGTCTCCTTACACCCATATTACAACCTGTCCCTTCCCTTAGAATTATATATATATATATATATATATATATATATATATATATATATATATATATATATATATATATATATATATATATTATAATGTTCACTTCCTCTTCTTTTCTTCTCCTTTTCATCGCCTTCCTATGTCCACATGTGTTTATCTCCTCTTTTTTCCTTCTCCCTAATTTCATCGTCTCCCTACACCCATATTACGAGCTTTCCCTTCCCTTGCAGTTAGATATATATATAAAGTTCACTTCCTCCTCTTTTATTCTCCTTTTCATCGTCTTCCTACGCGCGATAATGTTTATCTCCTCTTCTCCTTTTCGTCGTCTCCTTACGCCTATAATACAAGCTTTTCCTTATCAGATAATTAAATATATATATATAACGTTCTCCTCTTTTCTTCTTTTACTCTCCTTTTCTTCTTTTCATCGTCTTCCTCTCCTGTAAACGTTTATCTCCTTCTCTTCTTCATTTCTCCTTTTCGTCTCCTTATAAGTTCCTGCTCTTCCTCATTTCTCCTCTTCGTCTCCTTCTTATAAGTTCATATTACAAGCTCTTTCTTCCTAGGCAATTAAATTTCTTGTAAAAATATGAAAGAAAAAATAATCGGTATTCATAATTTAAAAAAGAGCAAAAAATTAATCTAGACAAATATAACGAAAATATATAAACGATGTTCCTCTTTAGAAGTATAATAAGTACAAAAAAAAACGCCAATAAATATCACTTCCTTGTATAGATTACCTAACTAAAATAAATATATACTTTTACAAAACTATGAAAAAACTATGAAATTCCTTCTTAGTAACACTCGTTAGTTAAGAAAGGCACAAAAAGAAAATGCCTCATGTGTCAAAATACTCAACAAAACTCACCTTCATAATCATACACTAGCTATTACGTATATATAGAGAACAAAACAACAACAAAAATAACTATAAAAAAAACTGCAACGAAAAAAATGAGTTACGTGACAAAAATTATACTTATACATAACAACAATGAACTAAAAATGAACTATAAAAATCAACTAAAAAAACAACAAAAAAAAGATATAAAATTTACTGACCAAAAAAACGAACGCAGTCAAGCAAGTACTCACCGAAAAGAAGAAAGTCCAGGAAGATGAAGACGAAGACGAAGACGAAGAAGACGAAGGCGAAGAAGAAGCTGTTAGATATTCGCAAACTCAGGAGTAGATGAAGGAGCAGGAGTGACCGAATACACGGCAGCCACGATCCATCTTCTGCCAGGAGGAGGAGGAGGAGGAGGAGGAGGAGGAGGAGGAAGAAGAGAAAAAAAAATAGAGGTAAATGGGGAGGTATCAATCACGGCGCGCGGCTCCTACGTCACTATTTTAAAGGGTAAACCTCGATAAATACTTCTCCATTCTCTCTCTCTCTCTCTCTCTCTCTCTCTCTCTCTCTCTCTCTCTCTGTGTGTGTGTGTGTGTGTGTGTGTGTGTGTGTGATCATTGACATTATTATATATTTTTTTCTAGTTCATTTTTTATTTCTTCTTTTGCTTCATCGGACACATTTTCCTTCACGTTTCCCACTACACGTTGTTGTTTTTTTACCCCAATTTCTCATCTTTGACTTATTTATTAGCTTCCGTGATAAATGGACTGGTAAAAGTAGGTATATAAGTTCTTCTCTCTCTCTCTCTCTCTCTCTCTCTCTCTCTCTCTCTCTCTCTCTCTCTCTCTCTCTCTCTCTCTCTCTCTCTCTCTCTCTCTCTCTCTCTCTCTCTTAATCTTTTCCTTTCCCAGTCATCTATCATCGCCGATTGAGAGCACATCGCCATCACTCTCTCCATTCATCATTCCTTCGCTGCGCCATTTATCGTCGAACAAGTGTAAGGAAGTGAAGGCAAAAATAAGAACGAAAAAAAAGTAGATAAAAAAAAACGTTCGATCTCCGCCGTAAACGTTTCCTGGGTCCTCTCTTGGAACGTGCGCTAAACGGTTCAGAACGAGGAGCATTAATATGGAATCGTTTGCCTCTCTGCATGCCCGTTCTCTCGCTCGTTCGCTGGCTGAGGATGCATCATGATTGGGGGCGTCCGCAAACACACACACACACACACACACACCCACATGACACTGTTTGAGCATCGATTTCAGCTGGGAAGGCAAAAGCAAACGAACGATTCTCTTGAAGTTACTACAATGATGATGATGATGATGATGATGGTGATGATGGTGATGTTGGTGATGGTGGTGGTGATTGTGCTACGTGTGTGTGTGTGTGTGTGTGTGTGTGCTTTAACCTTAGTCGGGAGTGGAGAGTTAATGTTGCACGGTGTTTTTTTGCATTTGTATTCTTTGTGTCTGTGTGATGAATGAGATCTTGATAAGACTCGGCTATGATGTAGAAGTGTCCTTGTATCGGTTCCCCAGACTTTTAAAGGTGGATTGCTGCGTTTAAGAGATCCTTCCAGTGGTGTTTGGTCGCCTTGCACTCTTCAGAGTTATTGGGAGTGTATGGTTGGTATTCATAGCAGGGGTGGAGTATTCGTATTCGGTATTCGTATTCGAATACATTCGAATACCGTATTTGGGTATTCGTATTCGAATAAATATTGATAGAAATCAAAGTATTTTCATTCGTATTCGAAAACAAGGGGAGAATATTCGTATTCTGGGAATAACCTGACGAATACTTCAAAATTTAGTGTCAGAGATAACAGCCGTTGTTCCTTACAACTCCAGCCTCCTGCTGGGCGGACGTGTAATCGTCGTGTATAGTACAGGGTTCGCAGACTGTGAAAGCGCGGCTGGTCCGGGCTGGAGTCTGACTCAGTTGCCACTTGCCAGTGTGGACGCTGAGTGTGTGTTCATGAAATTTTATTATTGCATAACTTCAGAACAGTTCTACACACAGTTACGTCGAGAAGGCATTTTTCAATGAAAAGATTCATGAATGTGTTCATGAAAACTTTCAAGAAGTATTCGTATTTGTATTCGAATTAAAACCATTTCATTGTATTTGATTTCGTACTTATATTCATGGGAATTAGAAGTATTCGTATTCGTATTCGAATACACAACTCTTGTATTCACTCCATTCCTGATTCTTAGACACTTCCACCCCACACATCAACTATTTCTAGAGGCCGAAAATGAGATGAATTGGCTTCTTATGTGATTTTTTCGTCTTCAAGGTACAGAAGATATCAAACTACCACCAGGGTCATAAAACTACCCATGGAAATACCCTCAACTCCTACGAAAGCCTTGTCCAGTGCGTGTACTGGGGCGGCAAAGCGTTCAAGTACATCACCTTAAACTTATCTGTTATTTACGTGTTTTCATAAAGTTCCAAGTTATAAGCGTTATTTCCATGTGTTTCCGAGCCATTTCCTTCCCTCGGTGTCTCCATGGAAGGCACCCACCGCTCTCCAGTCAGCCAGTCACGCAGATTACACTCTTCCTCTTCCCCCCCCCCCCCCCCACACACACACACACACGTACACACAAGTCCACGCTCTCCTCCCCTCTATCCAAGCTAAGCCTCTTTCCCCTCACCTCCCCTCACTCACGGCCAGGTGGCATTGGGGGTAATGGTGTGTAAGAAGAGAGAAAAGGGGGAAGCCGAGGGGAAGCCATTGTGTCTGTCCCCTTGCCGGCTATAGCTTGAAACGGCGCCTCGGGGTAAGCAGTGTTTTGCCTTCCCTTCAGAGCCTGGAATTGGGTATAACGAGGGGAATGTTCTTGTGTTTGTGATGCCATAGATGTTAGTGAAGAGATCAGACGAGAGAGAGAGAGAGAGAGAGAGAGAGAGAGAGAGAGAGAGAGAGAGAGAGAGAGAGAGAGAGAACAGGGAATCCAACACCATCAAAAAGGAGGCACAAGAGGATGACAAGGAGGAGAAGGAGGAGGAGGAGGAGGAGGAAGCACTAACCTCCACCTGCTCATCTCCATTTCATCTCCTCGTTGCAGCCTTCACAAGACCCTGACGACTCATCTCATCTCCTCACGCACCTCCCCTCTCATCTCCATTCCTCCACTCTCCTCCCAGCCTCCCATCTTCATCTCCTCACCTCATCTCCTCGCCCAAGTTCTCCACTATTCTGTTTCCTAATGGTGCACCTTCCCACCTTTACGCCTCCTCCTCCTCCTCCTCCTCCTCCTCCTC
>NC_066541.1:15061771-15089271 GCF_024679095.1 Eriocheir sinensis | reverse complement strand
TTTATCTGAAGACGGTTATTATTATTATTTTACGATTATTTTTTCTTTATATTTGTTTTGTTTTTGTTGTTGTTGTTGTTGTTGTTGTTGTTTGCTGGTAATGTCGTTTTGTTGTGTGTCTCGTTCCCCTCTTTTGTTTTCTTCTCTTTCTTGTTCTCATTCATCATCTTCTTCTTCTTCTTCTTCTTCTTCTTCTTCTTCTTCTTCATGTTCTTCGTCTTCTTTTTCCGTATTCCATGTTCTTCGTGTTTTCTTCATGTTCTTGTTCTTCTTGTTCTCCCTCCTCTTATTCTTGTTTCTGCCCTTCTTGTTTTTCTTCTTTTCCAGTCTTTTCCATTTATGTTATTTTGTTTATATGATTTAAGGTTCTTTGGTTCACCGTTTGTTTCGTTCCCTTTTGACTTCTCTCCCTTTCTTCTTTTTGTTCTTGTTATTCTTATCCTTGCTCTTATTCTCCTTCTTCTTCATCAGTTTTTCTTCCTTTACGATTACTTCTATTCATGTTTTTGTCTTATTATTTTATGGGGCTTTGTTTTACAGTTTGTTACGTTCCATCTTTTCTTTTCTATCGTCTTCTTTCTTCATCTTCTATTATTCTTGTTCTCATTGTTCTCCTTATTCTTCTTTCATAATCATTTGTATTTGTGTTTTTCTCTATGTTATTTTCTGGTGCTTTGTTTCATTGTCTGTTTCGTTCCCTCTTTTCTTCTCTTTCGTCTTCTTTCTTCTTATTCTTATTCTTGTTCTCCTTGTACATCTTCTTTTATAATCATTTGTATTTGTGTTTTTCTCAATGTTATTTTCTGGTGCTTTGTTTCATTGTCTGTTTCGTTCCCTATTTTCTTCTCTCTCTCTTTCGTCTTCTTTTAATGGCTATTCATCATCACCCTTCGCGTCTCTTGTCTTTTCCTCTCATTTATCTTTCCTTTTCTCTCTTCCTCTCTCGACCTGATCCGACATTTCATTCATCACTGCTCGCTTCCATCCGACCAGAATCCGTCACACACACACACACACACACACACACACACACACACACACACACACACACGCGGACTCATTTTCTTTCTTTCTTGCAGCTTATAACAGTCATACACACAAACATACATACATACGTACTCATCTCTCTCTCTCTCTCTCTCTCTCTCTCTCTCTCTCTCTCTCTCTCTCTCATTTCGTTCCCTTTGATCGTTTCCATTACGCTAATTTCTTGTGTATTTTTTTTATCTGTGTCAATACATTTATCATGTCTCCGTTTGCTTGATTCTCCTCCCTCTTCCTCCTCCTCCTCCTCTTCTTCCTCCTCCTTTGTCCTCTTTCTCTTCTTTCCTTCTTCCTTCATCCTTTCCTCAACTCCCTCCACTTTCTCTTTCTCTTCCTCTTATTCCTTCTCCTCTTCGTTCTCGTCTCCTCCTCCCTTTATTCCTCTTCCTCCGCTTTCTCTATTCCCTTGTGTTCTTTTTCCTCTTCTCCCTCTTCCTCACATTCATCTATTTTCCCCTTGTCTCTCGTTTGTCCTTATACTTGTCTCCTCCTCAGCTCTCTCTCTCTCTCTCTCTCTCTCTCTCTCTCTCTCTCTCTCTCTCTCTCTCTCTCTCCTTGATTATAAACTTATACAAGAAAACTCATAATAACTTCTGGCCAATAAATTTTAACTGTATTCTACACTTCTATATTTTTCGTGGGTCCTCTTTTTCTTCTATCGCCGAATTTTCTCTTTCCCACTTTAGTTCTCACCTTTTCTTATTTATCTACGTATGCAAAGTTACCTGCCCAGTTTACCTTTATTACATACCTGCCTGACAAACTTATCAAATAAGCCTTTCTAATCAACGTAACTTGCCTGCTAACCTGCTAACCTACCAAATGTACCTTTCTAGTCTGTCTATTTGATCTACCTTCTTTATCTACCTGTCTATTCTACCTTCCCAATTAACATGTGCCAAATCTAACTGTGCTAAATTTATCTGTTCATTCTTTTTGGTGTTTATTTTCTTACTCTCAATTTGCCTGTCATCCAAAATTAACCTGCAAGTCGCTCACCTGAGATACATAACTCAGATAGATAGAGAGAGAGAGAGAGAGAGAGAGAGAGAGAGAGAGAATCCAGCTCCCCAAAACCAAATTTTCTTCCCCTTCCATGTATTAATTAATCTCATCAGTGTCACTTTTTTATTTCTCTCTCTCTCTCTCTCTCTCTCTCATAATTTAGTAGTAAACTCACTTTTACTCATGTGCTTCCTCCCCCCTTGAGAGAGAGAGAGAGAGAGAGAGAGAGAGAGAGAGAGAGAGAGAAAATAAGTAAGTTGAGGTAATGCAGTTGCCATATCATTCTACTAGCATGTGTGTGTGTGTGTGTGTGTGTGTGTGTGTGTGTGTGTGTGTGTGTGTGTATGCGCAAAACTACTCGCCATTCCCTTCTTAAAATTCACAACATTAATTTCAACTCCGCGCTCAAAAATTTAATATAATCCGAAAATCATCTTCCTCCATTATATTACATTCACCTTTTTGCACCTGAGTTGGTAATAAGCAGCTTCAGGGACCCACCTTTTACCTCCTCATTTATATATATTAATACCGAACCAGCTTGCGAGTTTCTCAGTAAAATGCGATCAAATCCTTTTTCTTGAATATCCAGAAACTAAGCGGCTTATTCGAACCCCCTTTTCTTTGAGACCAGGGAGAGAGAAAATGGGAGACGGGGAGTGATGGGGAGAGTGAGGAAAGGAGAGGAGGGAAGTGCAAAGGAGGGGAAAGGGGTAGGGAGGGAAGGGGTGTAGGAGGGTAAGGGAAGGGAAGGGGAAGGGAGAAAGGGGAAGAGGGAAGGCATCGGAGAGGAATAGGAAACATGGAAACATGGAAACGCAGGCAACAGAAAGCCTATTGGCTCATTACGAGGTTGCCCGCTTTGGTGATTTAATCTGCTCGACAGCCTGGGGCCTGGTGAGCAGATGAAAGCACCTCGACATTGAGGAGTAGATGAAAGCACCTCGATATTGAGGAGCAGATGAAAGCAACTCAATATTCAGTTTACTCCCGACGCAGCGAAGTGACGGTCGATTCTATATTTGAAGGAGTTGATAGTATTCGCATTTACTACTTCTGAAGGAAGGAGGAAAAGGAAGCAGGGGAAGGGGAAGAAAGGGAGGATGGAGGGAAGGAAGGGCAGGGAGATTGAGGATAAGTTGGGAATGGGGTAGGAGGGGAGGGGATGGAGGGAAGGGGGTAGAGAGAGGAAAGGGGAGGAGGGAGAAGGGGAGGGAGGGAAGGAGAGGATGGAGAGGGGAGGGAAAGGGACTTGAATGGCGGTGTGTGTGTGTGTGTGTGTGTGTGTGTGTGTGTGTGTGTGTGTGTGTGTGTGTGTGTGTGTGTGTTGACGGTGTTGCATTCATCTTCAGTCTCCCTTGCAAGAGACATCCGTTTTGCAGCGCGCGGCGTATCCCTCGTTTTCTTTTCGCTCGCTCTGATCCGTTTCCCCCCACGCGTGCAAACGGCCGCCTCTCAAAGGGTGTCTATTTCATTTTTATTGAAGAGCTTCGCTATCGTTCTGGCAATACTGCGAGGTGACGTTATTAAATTTTATCTTACGTTATTTCTACTTATTTTATTCATTTATTTTATTCATCTTTTTCAGTTTTATTTAGGAGGTTAGGTTTGTTATCGTTCATGGCAAGGTGACATTTTTTTTTTTATATATTTTATTTGTTTTATCTTCATAAGGTCTTAGTTATTATTGGCAATACTGCAAGGGGACTTACTGTGATCTTATTTTTCATTGTTCTATTTTTAAGGTCTTTGTTTATCCCTTTGGCAATACTGTAAGGTGACATTATCATTATATATATATCTTTTATTTGAATTATTTATTTTTAAGATGTGATATTATTCTGGCAATACTGAAAGGTGACTTTATTTACGGTAACTAAGTTAGTAAGGTGTAAAGCCAATTGCAATTTATTCTATATTTATCCTCTTTCATTTTCAACCTTAAATTCACTCCTTTCGCATTAAGCATTCAGAATCTCTTTTTCTTCCTAAGTTACGTGCAGGAAAGTTGGCAACACTGCACGACTATTTCATAATATTTCGTTCAGCGCATACATGAAAACGTTGGAAGTCTTTTAAAACTTGTAGTTCCTCTCATTAATTTCTCTCCTTTCTGCACTGAACTCACTCTAAATCCAATGCTTCCTTTTTCCTCTATTTTATTCAGTTACGCGTAGTGAAGTTGGCATCATTACAAGAGTATTCATTATCATTAACTCCAACGCATATATGAAAACGTTAGATGTCTTTTTAACTAGTTCCCCAAATTAAACTGATCTCCTTTTCCAAACTGAACTCACTCTAAAACAAGTCCTTCCTGTTCCTCCTCCTTTCTTTTTCTAAGTAAAGATGGCATTTTTGCAACACTACTATCATTAATTTAAAAGCATCAATAAAAACCTTAGCTGTCTTTTAACTAGTTCCCCTCATTAACTAATCTCCTTTTCCATATTGAATTCACTCTAAAACAAATCCTTCCTGTTCCCCTTCCTTTTTTTCTAAGTAAAGATGGCATTTTTGCAACACTACTATCATTAATTTAAAAGCATCAATAAAAACCTTAGCTGTCTTTTAACTTGTTCCCCTCGTTAATTTTCCTCCTTTGCCACACCGAATTCACTCTCAAACCAATCTTTATTTTTTTTTTCTATCTTTTTAGTATAGCTGGCATCATTGCAACACTACTTACTGTCATTCACTCCAGCGCATCAATAAAAGCCTTAGATCAAGTAGTTTCCCTCATTAATTTGCCTCCTTTGCCACGCCAAATTCACTCTAAATCCAATCTTTCCTTTTTTTCCTTTTTCTCTCTCTTTCTCTCTCCTTCTTTTAGTATAGTTGGCATCATTGCAACACTACTTACTAGATCATTCACTCCAGCGCATCAATAAAAACCTTAAATGTATGTCTTTCAAGTTGTTTCCCTCATTAATTTGCCTCCTTTGCCACGCCGAATTCACTCTAAATCCAATCTTTCTTCTTTTTTTCCTCTTTTTCCTTCGCTCGGCTTCACTGGTTCGCTCGCGTATCGTTCATGAATCAGCTCCGAGGCATCAAACGGCGCTTCGAATCGGATCTTCGCTTCCAAACTTTGAGTCGAGCTGATGGATGGATTTTCTTGCACCCTTGCGTAGCCGATCCAATTCCGTGTGTGTGTGTGTGTGTGTGTGTGTACCGCGGTGTCTGGTTCTCTGTCAAGGCGTAAAAGGACTCTTTGTGTGTGTGTGTGTGTGTGTGTGTGTGTGTGTGTGTGTGAACAGCTGAGTCTGATTCTCTGTAAAGGCGTAAAAGGACGTGTGTGTGTGTGTGTGTGTGTGTGTGTGTGTGTGTGTGTGTGTACGCCGTCGTTTAGGTCGAGAATCTCCTTGAAAATTCGTACATGAAAAGATTTGATGTATTTACTCTCTCTCTCTCTCTCTCTCTCTCTCTCTCTCTCTCTCTCTCTCTCTCTCTCTCTCTCTCTCTCTCTCTCTCTCTTCGATAAATTCCATCACACCAACGACAAAAAAAAAAATGCAAATAGCGCAACATGACAATTTTTTAAAGGGAAAGTTAGCAAGTAACATTTTTTTTGCTACTTTTTCCCGACGCTCTCAAAGGGAATACATTTCTTTAACTAATTTCTCGGGAGTTTTTTTTCTATTTAAGACGAGGGCTTTTTTTTGACGGCTGTGGGGCGACTCTTTGATGTGGCATTGGAAAAGTAAAGTCTTGCTGTTGTATAATTAGAGTTCCGGAATTTAAGGTAACAGGATAAAGGTGAAGGCAAGGAGGGAGGGGGAGGAGGAAGGTAATAAGAAAGGTAAGGTAATGCAAAAGATAGAAAGGGAAAGGTAAGAAGGGGAGGAGGGGTGAGAGAAGGGCTTAAGATTTATACGCAGATTTTAATGTGTGAAGTTTGGACCATACTCAATAGCTACGCGTGGCCCCGGTGCTCATCTCCGTCGCATTAGTCATTCTAGAGTAGAAGAATTATAATTGATTTTTCGATTCCATATTTTGTTTTTTTTATGTGATGGAACGAGAAAGGAAAAGAGATGAAAAAGAGAAGAAAACAAGAACAAAAACACGAAAAAACAAGAACAAGAACAAAAAGAAAAAGAAGATCACGTAGAGAGAGAGAGAGAGAGAGAGAGAGAGAGAGAGAGACTATGTATAGAATTTCACCTCATGTTTTGGATTCGCCAGACTCGAACTAAGGTTGATTTCCTGGGGCAAAACACCTGACCCATCTCTCTCTCTCTCTCTCTCTCTCTCTCTCTCTCTCTCTCTCTCTCTCTCTCTCTCTCTCTCTCTCTCTCTCTCCTGCTGTCAGTTTATATTAGAGCAAAAGTGAATTTAATTTCTGAATTTCTACGAGTTCTTCGAATCTATATCAGCCGAGAGAGAGAGAGCGAGAACGAGCGAGAGAGAGAGAGAGAGAGAGAGAGAGAGAGAGAGAGAGAGACATTCAGACCACATATAGGCAGAAGTGATTTAGTAGGAGGAGGAGGGGGGCGGAGGTGAAGGCGGAGGTGGAAGAGAAGTGAGAAAGAGGAGGAAAGTAATTGAATTATAATTTAAAATGTAATCTTAAGTAATTTCCCGGCTGGCCCCACGTGTCAGGCTGTCAGTTTTTGAGTCATGGGCAGAAAAAAAAACGAGAGAGAGAGAGGAAGAAAGAAAAGAATGGAAAGTCGAGGAGGAGGAGGAGGAGGGAGAGAAAGAAGGATGAAGAGGAGGAGGAGGAGGAGTTGACTTACGGACAGAGAGCACGCAGGAAAAAAAAAAAAAAAGGAGGAGTCATGGGTTGAAAAAAATGGAAAATACAGCAAGAAAAAGGGAAGGAGAATGAGAAGCAGTAGGAGGTGGAGGAGGAGGAGGAGGAGGAGAGGTAGGATGAAAACGGAGGAGGAGAATCAGGAGTGGGTGGAGGAGGAGGAGAGGGGGAGAGGAAAAGGCAAGAGGTGTTCGAGGAGGAGGGAGACAAGAGAGAGAGAATCACCAAAATAAATTCCTTGGCTTAAATTGATCGCGCAATATAGCCAATGATCATCAAGGGAAAAATTACATCACCTTCATTTTCCACGCCATTTGAAAACGTAATTAAAAAGAAAACGGGAAAGAAAACGGAATGAACACGCGCGGAAATGAATGGTGGACTGAAAGAAAACTAATGAAAACGGGAATAAAGGAGGGAGCGAGCGAGCGAGAGGGAGAGAAGATAGCGGCGCTTTTCTTTTTTTTTTTTTCTCTTCTTTTTCTGGCTCTGTTGTAATGACGCCGAAAATGGAATGAATAAAACAAACGCAATTTCTTAGCGAGGTCTGAAATTGCTGTCCCGCTGCGGCCATTATGACTACACACACACACACACACACACACACACACACACACACACACACACACACACACACAAATACACACACTCCCACACGCACACAGAGAATTGCAGTCAGCTATTTCCATCGGCATTACAACACACACACACACACACACACACACACACACACACACACACACACACACAATTACCCTCAGCTATTCCTATCATCAAAATCACAGCCATTCCGTTAATAGAAAAGGTATTAGAACTATAAATAAACATTGCTGAATTCCATTATCCTCACCACCACCGCCATCACCATCACCATCACCACCACCATCATCACCACTTCACTATTTTGATTTGGTGTATCTATTTTTTCCCCTCCTCCTCTTGCTCTCGCACTTACCACACACACACACACACACACACAGAGACACAGACACTCTCACTCTCACTCTCACTCTCTCTCTCTCTCTCTCTCTCTCTCTCTCTCTCTCTCTCTCTCTCTCTCTCTCTCTCTCTCTCTCTCGGCCATAAATTTATTCCATGCATACATACACCTCCCACACCGCTGCGTAAACTTTGGAAGGAAAAAAAAGAAAAAAAAAGGTATTTCGACACTTCACGAAGGTTGTTTTTCGAGCGACATAAGGAGAAAGAAGAAGAAGGAGGAGGAGGAGGAGGAGGAGGAAGATGAGGAGTTATAAGAGGAGGGAAGTATAGATGCAGAATTAGAAGAAGAGTGACCAGGGGAGTAAAGAGGACTAGGACGAGGAGGAGGAGGAGAAGAGTAGGGAATGGAGGAGAGTGTAGGAAGAAGAGAAGGGATTATAGTAAAAGAGTAAGTTAGAAAGGCATAGCAAGAAGAGGAAGAGGAACGGGAAGAAAAAATAGAAAGGAGGAAGAAGAGGAAGAGGAGGGAGATAAGGAGAGGGGGCAAGTGGGCAAGAGGAGGAGGATTAGGAGTCAACCACAAGATTACTTTGGTTGATTGGCCTCGGGTGTGGAGAAGCGTCGGTATGTGAGGGTTGAGAGGCGGCGGAGAGAGTGCATTAGAAGGAGTGGGGTGATGAAAGTGCTAATGCTCTCTCTCTCTCTCTCTCTCTCTCTCTCTCTCTCTCTCTCTCTCTCTCTCTCTCTCTCTCTCTCTCTCTCCTTATTTTCCCCACTCCTCTTTTATCTTTTCCTTTTTCTCCTCTTTTCATCAACTTTATCTACTCTACTCTTCTTCTTCTTCTCTTCCATTCCTTTTCCTCTTCCTACTTTCCCTTCTCTTCCTCTTTTCATTCTTTTCACATTCCTATTACCTCCTCCTCCCTTACTCTTCTTTCTTCCTCTTTTCCTCTTCCACCTCCTCCTCCTCTTCCTCCTACTCTGTTCTTCCCTCTCTTCCTCTCTTCATTCTTCATTTCTTCCAATTACCTCCAACTAATCTACTCTTCCTCATCTTCCTCTCTCCCACCTCCTCCTTCTCCTCCTCTTCCTCTCTTCCCCCCTCTTCCTCATCTTCTTCACGTACCCTTAGCCTCCTCCACCTCTCTTTGCCCGTCTATCAGTATCTTTTTCCTCCTCCTTTCCTCCTCTTTTTCCTCCTCCTCTTCCTCTTCTTGCCTCAAGCCGCCAAGCATATCCTCTTCCTCCTTTCAAATCTCTTCCACCCCTCACGTCCCCTCAGGCCACAGTCGTTCCCCTCGAGAGAGAGAGAGAGAGAGAGAGAGAGAGAGAGAGAGAGAGAGAGAGAGAGAGAGAGAGAGAGAGAGAGAGAGAGAGTAAAACGTAAGAGGTGAGTGAGAGGGAAAGATACTGACAAGAAAAGAAAGAACGAACGAAGGGGAGGAGAGATAGAGAAGGGAGAGCTTTGAGAGAGGCGGAAAGGAAGGAATATAAGGAGACAGGAGGAGGAGGAGAAAGAGGAGGAGGAGGAAGGGAAGGTAGAAAATGAAAACGAAGATTAAGCAGAATAAGAGTAATAATATATGAAAACAACGACTTTTTATATAGTAGAGAAGAAGTGGAAGGAAAATAAGAAGAGAGAAAAGTAAGAGGACAGGAGGAAGAGGAGGAGGAGGAAGAAGAGGAGGAGGTAGAACACGAAAACGAAGATTAAGCAGAATGAGAGTAATAATATGAGAACATAATTACTTTTTTTCTATTTAAGAGAAGAAAATGCCAAGGAAGAAAACTTAAAACCTGGTACAATGCATTTTTTTTTAGCGACGGTATATTTAACTTTAGTAAAATTATTCTTATTTGCTTATTATTGGGCACTCATCGTTGTTATTTGCATCAGGTATTATTGAAAGTATTTGCTTTAAGAATTAGCATCAGATAAGTTATGTTTCCTCTTATTTAACTCTTTTATTAATTCTATCAGGTGTATTCAAAGGCATTTCTGTGACGTTAGGATCAAGTTTCGTTTCTGTGGCGCTAAAAGAAAAGAAACAGAAACGAATGGAAACAAGGAGGGAATAAAGCAAGCGAAATATGAGAAAAGAAAAGAAAAGAAAACGAGAGGAAAGAGAAAATAAGAAATGAAGCGAAAAAAAGGTGAAAGGGAAAAGAAATATCCCGCGACCCCCATTACATTATGCTTTCTGTCCGGCACACGAGAAAAAAAATGATGCGAGGTAGGAGGAAAAATGAAAGAGAAAAAAATAAGAGGAAATGGATGCGAGGAGAGAGGAAACTAAGAGGAAAATAGGAAAAAAAAACGAGAGAAAACGACGTGTCAAAAATGGAAAAATAAGAAATACACGAATTTTTATTTTTTTTATTTTGTATTTTTACGTCGTGGCCTATTGCGCCGGTAGGCTTCTTCCCGGTGGGACCTGATGGTCGGCCCAGCCCGTTCAGGCGCGGGCGAGTTTTTATAGTGGCGCCATCTTGCATTGGCTCATGCTGCCCTCCCGGAGCTCATCTTTAATCCTAGAATCTAGAGTCCGGGTTGATAGGTGGTCTTCTGGACAGCATGTGGGTAGTTTTAAGCCACTCGGCGACGGCTGAAAAATCCCAGCTTGGTGGCACCGGGCGGGGATTAAACTCGCGTCGTCCTGAACGCGGCGCCGCCACGCTATCCATACAGCCACCGCCTCCCCATTTGGCAATAAATGGCAATAAAAAGATGCAAGGAGAGGAAAACTAGGAGATAAATAAAAGAAAATAAGAAAAAATTAGACAAATATATGAAAATAAGATAAAAATGAGAGAAAAATAAGAAGAAATAAAGAAAATAGGAAAAAAAACACGAGAAAATACGAAAAAAACAAAAGAGGAAAAGAAAAATAACTGGACATACGAAAAAAGAGCGAATAATGATAAGGAGATAAATTAAAGAAAACTATGCAAAAAATAAAAAGAAGAAATAAAAGAAAAATGGCAATAAAAAGATGCAAAGAGAGAAAAATTAGGAGATAGATAAAAGAAAAAAAAAATGATCAGGAGAGAAAAATCTGAAAAAAATCGCTCTCCTTTCCGTCCTTCCCATTCCGCCACGGTCCGCTGCCCTTCCTCCCCCCCCCCCCCTGCGTCCTTCATATCCTTCATCTTGGCCACGTGCCCCTTCACCCCCTTCTCCTTCCCCCCCTCCTATCTACGCTCTCTCCCTTCCTCCCTTCACCCCCTTCCCCTTCCCCCCCTCCTATCTACGCTCTCTCCCTTCCTCCCTTCACCCCCTTCCCCTTCCCCCCCTCCTATCTACGCTCTCTCCCTTCCTCCCTTCACCCCTTCCCTTCCCCCTCCCCTATCTACGTTCTCTCCTTCCACCCCCTCTTTAGCGTCTTCACTCCCTCCCCTTCCCCCTTCCGTGTCCCTCCCATCCCTTACCCCCTTGATTTCCACGTCTTTCTCCTTAACTTCCCTTTTCTTCTCCTCCCTTTTCTACGTCCTTCCCCTCCCAATATCCCTTTGCCCCTTTCCAGTTCCCTCCTTCCCTCCCCTTTCCAGTTCCCTCCTTCTTCTTCTCCCTTCCACGTCCTCCCCCTTCCCCCTTTCTCCTTCCCCTTTCCTTGCCTCCCCCTTCCTCTTCCCCCTCCGCATCCTCCCCCATCCCTCCCCTCTCCCTTTCCGAGTCATCTTCCTTCCTTCCTCTTCCCCCCTTCCGTGTCTCCCACCCTTCCCCTTCCCCTCATTTGCCCCCCTCCTACCCCCCTCCCGCGGCCCCATCACATTTTGGTCTTTCAGCGGCGAAGGCAAAAAAATCCTCGCTGGCGTCAGGTGGTTCTCGGAAGATCGTTTCCACCGTCATACCTCCCGCCTGTTCCTCCCTCCCTTCTGGCCCTCTTTCTTTCCCTCCCTTCCTCCCTCTTGTTGTTCCTACCTCCCTTCCTTCCTCTCCTTGTTCCTTCTTCTTCTTCCCTTCTGTCTATTCACTACTTCTTCTTCGCCCCATCGTGTCTTCCTCTTCCTCCTCTTCCTTCTGTTTTTTTTCCTTCCTCCCTTCTGACCCTCTTTCGTTCCCTCCCTTCCTCCCTCTTGTTCTACCTACTTCCCTTCCTTCCTCTCCTTGTTCCTCTTTTTCTTCCCTTCTGTTTCTTCACTACTTCTTCCTCGCCCCATCGTGTCTTCCTCTTCCTCCTCTTCCTTCTGTTTTTTCCTTCCTCCCTTCTGGCCCTCTTTCTTTCCCTCCCTTTCTCCCTCCTGTTGTTCCTACCTCCCTACCTTCCTCTCCTTGTTCCTCTATTTCTTCCCTACTTCTTTATCTACATCTCGGGTCTTCCTCTTCCTCCTCTTCCTTCTGTTTTTTTCCTCCCTCCCTCCTGCCTCCTCCTCCTTTTCTAGTCACCTTTTATCCCTTTCCCTTCCTCCTCTTTTCGGTTTTATTTGTTTTCCTATTTTTCTGGGTTTTTTTCTAGTCCAATTTTTTTTTATTGCTACTTCTACAGTTCCTCCCTTCCCTCTCCTTCCCCTCTTCTTCCTTCTCTTCTTCTGTTTCCTTTGACCCTCACATTGTCTTTTCTCCTCTTTTCCACTTCCCTTTCTGCGCTTCCTCGACCCATTCCTCCTCCTCCTCCTCCTCCTTATGTCCACCTTCCACAAATAATGATTCCTTCCGTTTATTTACAGACCAAATGTTTTCTCTCCTCTCGTGTATCCGTCACCCTTTCCTTCCCTCTCCTTCCCTTCCCTTCCCTTCCTTTCACTTCCCTTCCATTTCCTTCCCTCTCCTTCCCTTCCCTTCCCTTCCCTCTCCTTCCCTTCCCTTCCTTCCCTCCTTCCTTCCTTCCTTCCATTCCTTCCTTCCTTTCTCTCCTCTCCTCTCCTCTCTCTCTCTCTCTCTCTCTCTCTCTCTCTCTCTCTCTCTCTCTCTCTCTCTCTCTCTCTCTCTCTCTCTCTCTCTCTCTTACTGGAATTCGGACAAAACTTACTCAGCCGTAAAGAAAATACCTGTTAATGAGAGAGAGAGAGAGAGAGAGAGAGAGAGAGAGAGAGAGAGAGAGAGAGAGAGAGAGAGAGAGAGAGAGAGAGAGAGAGAGAGAGAGAGAATTTACTATGACAGTTGGGCCAAAGTTGGGTGTAAACATTCTCTCCTGATTTGATGGTTGGCAAGGTGGGAAGGAAGAAGAAGGAGGAGGAGGAGGAGGAGGAGGAGGAGGAGGAGGAGGGGGAGGAAGGGGAGTAATGGGGGAGTGGAGGAGGGAAGGTGGGATAGGAAGGAGGCACAGAGGGGGGAAGGAAGGAGGGAAGGGAAGAGGGAGGATGCAGGGGAAGGAAGGAGATATGAAGGATGGGAGGAGAGAAGGAGGAAGGGGAGTAGGGAAGGAGGGAGGGGAAGAGGGAGGCAGGAAGAGAATAGGGAGAAGGGAAGGGAGAGAGGGAGGGGAGGAGGAATGGAAGGAGAGGAAGGAAGGGAGGGGAAGAGGCGTGGAGAGGGAACAAAGGAGGGGAGGAGGAGGGAAGGAAGAGGGAAGGAGGAAAGGAAGGATTAGGAGGAGGAAGAAGAGAGAGAGAGAGAGAGAGAGAGAGAGAGAGAGAGAGAGAGAGAGAGAGAGAGAGAGAGAGAGAGAGAGAGAGAGAGAGAGAGACCCAAAAAGACAAAGCAGCAAATATTGAGTTATCTCCTCCTCCTCCTGTTTGCCTCCCTTTTCTCTCCTCCATCCTCACCTCTTTCCTCTCTCCTCCAAGACACAGCAATAAGATATTAGATTTCAGGATGCTGCGAGACTCTTTTCGTGGCCAATATTTCCCTTCCCTTCCCTTCCCTTCCTTCTTCCTTCCCTTCCTTCTTCCTTCCCTTCCTTCTTCCTTCCCTTCCTTCTTCCTTCCCTTCCTTCTTCCTTCCCTTCCTTCTTCCTTCCCTTCCTTCTTCCTTCCCTTCCTTCTTCCTTCCCTTCCTTCTTCCTTCCCTTCCTTCTTCCTTCCTTTCCTTCTTCCTTCCTTCCTTCCTTCCTTCCTTCCCTTCCCTTCTCTTCTCTTCTCTTCTCTTCTCTTCTCTTCTCTTCTCTTCTCTTCTCTTCTCTTCTCTTCTATTCTCTTCTCTTCTCTCTCTCTCTCTCTCTCTCTCTCTCTCTCTCCAGTAGCAGCTCACGTAGGAGGTAAAAATGTAATGAGACTAATTCGTAAAGACATCCATGAAGACTTCAGAATTCCGTCTTCGTTGTAAAGGACGTTATAGCGTTGGTGTAGATGTTGCAGTTTCGTTTTGTAATAGAGTGCTTGTGTATTTTCTCTCTCTCTCTCTCTCTCTCTCTCTCTCTCTCTCTCTCTCTCTCTCTCTCTCTCTCTCTCTCTCTCTCTCTCTCTCTCATATTTTCACTAAATCGTTTTTACTATCCCTTTTCTTTCTTTTCCCCTCCTCCTTAGCCCTCCTTCCCTCCTCTCCCTCACTTCTTCCTCCCATACCCCTCCTTCCCTTTCCTCCTTCTCTTCTTCCCTCTCCCTTCTTTGTGCTAATAATTGGTTTTGTTTGTTTATTATGAGTATCTTTACCACTCTCTCTCTCTCTCTCTCTCTCTCTCTCTCTCTCTCTCTCTCTCTCTCAAATCACTGCTGGTCGCCTCTCTCCCTCTCTCTCTTCGTCACCATCCATAACATGTTTTTCTCTCTTGAAGGACCTCCAGCATCCACTTGGAATCTCAGGGGCTGGGGTAATCTTGGAATATTCCCACTCCACAGAGATTGGAATGTCCCCTCATAACACGTGTCTGGAATTGTCCTTAGCCTGGGAATCTCGAGTATTTCCATATCTCTAGACTCGAATCAAGGTGTACCTGAAGGGTCATTGTGGGTGTGTGTGTGTGGTTGAGGGTTCGGGTCCAGTTGCTTCTTGATCCAATCCCGGGTATGGAGGAGGCGACGTTTGGCTTGATCTCGTTGGGTTGAAATCTCCGCCGCGAGTGTTTCCATGCATCCAAAAAATGAAGTAGACCCCAACTACACGATCTCTGGACCTCGGAATGTAGAGTTTTCTTTATCTTGTTTCTTTAGTGAGTTTAGATGGTTCTGTTTCGTTCACCTCCTCTTCTTGTTGGGTTGAAATCTCTGCGAGTGTTTCCATGAATCCAAAAAATGAAATAGACCCCAACTACACGATCTCTGGACCTCGGAATGTAGAGTTTTCTTATCTCGTTCCTTTAGTGAGTTTAGATCCGGTTTTGTTTTGTTCTCCTCCTCTTCCTCCTCCTCTTGTTCCTCTTCCTTGTTTGGTTGATATCTCCTCCACGAGTGTTTCCATAAATCCAAAAAATGAAATAGACCCCAACTACACGATCTCTGGACCTCGGAATATAGTCTTTTCTTTATCCTGTTTCTTTAGCGAGTTTAGATCTGGTTCTGTTTCGTTCACCTCCTCTTCTTGCTGGGTTGAAATATCTGCGAGTGTTTCCATGAATCCAAAAAATGAAATAGACCCCAACTACACGATCTCTGGACCTCGGAATGCACAGTAGTCTTTTCTGTGTCTTGTTTCTTAAGGGAATTTAGATCTGGTTCTGTTTCGTTCACCTCCTCTTCCTCCTCTTGCTCCTCCTCTTGTTCCTTCTTCTTCCTCTTCGTTATCTTTACAACTTAGAATGTAGGCTTTTATTTGTCTTCTTTCTTTAGTGAGTTTAGATCTGGTCCTCTTTCGTCCTCCTCCTGTTTCTCCTTTTCCTATTCCTTCTCTGTTTCTTCTCCCTACTCCATTTTAGTAATCTTTGCAATCTCGAACCTGGAATGTAGACTTTATATCTTCCTTTAATCCCTGTCCAGTTTTCTCTTCTTTTTCCTCCTCCTCGTTTCTTCTTCCTCCTCCTCTTCCTCTTCTCTTTCGTTTGTGTCCTTCTAATTCTTTCTCGTGTTCTCTTTATTCCTTGTCCTTCACCTCTTTCTCATTCTCCTCCTCCTCTTGTTTCTCCTCCTTCTCCTCCTTGTTTCTTTTTCCTCCTCTTCTCTTTCTCTGTACCCTTCAGATGTCGTTTCCTGTTCCTTGTTTTTTTCCTTTCTCGTTCTCCTCCTCCTCCTTTTTCACCTTCTCCTTGTTTCTTTTTACTCTTTATTTTGTTTCTCTTTGCACCATTCCATTTCCTCCCCCTGTTCCCTCTGTTCCTTGCCCTCCTCATCTTCCTCGTTCTTCTCCTCCTCGTTCTTCTCCTTCTCGTTCTTCTCCTTCTCGTTCTTCTCTTTCTCGTTCTTCTCCTCCTCGTTCTTCTCCTCCTCGTTCTTCTCCTCCTCGTTCTTCTCCTCCTCGTTCTTCTCCTCCTCGTTCTTCTCCTCCTCGTTCTTCTCCTCCTCGTTCTTCTCCTCCTCCTCCTTCTCTTCCTCCTGCTACAAGCCGAGATATTTACACTCGCCTAAATCTGGAATATTCCCACTCCCTGGAGCCTGGAATGGCCTCACCCTCTGGAAACTGGAGTGGCCCATTTGGAGTCAATGACCACCTTCAAGAACCCCCAAGAATTCTTTATTCCACCTAAACTCTGGAATGGTCTCTCTCTCGGCCTCTTCCGCTGACCGCTGGCCTCCCACTCGGCCTCCTCGATCTCCCTGGAAAGTCAACCGGCCGCCGTAAGAGCCTATAAACGGCCTGGAATCCATCAGTGTTGTCTCCAAATAGGATCAGGCTCAAGGAGAGGGTTTCGAAGCCTTCCCTCCGATTGTCTTTTGTTCCTTTTTGGGTTTTGTTGATGGCTGGTTGGATGGTTTCGTTTGTTTATGATTTACAGAGAGAGAGAGAGAGAGAGAGAGAGAGAGAGAGAGAGAGAGAGAGAGAGAGAGAGAGAGAGAGAGAGAGAGAGAGAGAGAGAGAGAGAGAGAGAGAACGCAGCCCTCCCCCCCTCAAGATTTACTGCCCTGGTCATGATAATTGTAATATATTTCTCCACTTGTTACCTCCGAGCTGCTATTACCAGACTCCTCCTCCTCCTCCTCCTCCTCTTCCTCCTCCTCCTTTTCCTCCCACTCCGTCTTCCTCCCTCCTCTCTCCTCCTCCTTTCGTATCTCTATTTATCTTTTCTCTCTTCTCCACCACCTCTCCTCTCCTTCTCTTTCTTTTCATGATTAAAGGAAAACACACACTTACCGAAGGAGAGAGATACAGCCATACAGACATACAGACACAGACACACACACACACACACACACACACACACACACACACACACACACACACACACACACACACACACATTCACCTTCAACATCAGAAAACACCTATACACAAGAGACTCGATTTGCATACTAATAAATAATTACCTGCAATTATCAAAGAGACAGGTAGGTAAGGGTCGCCGGCCAGGTATGTACAGGTAACACGGGATTGGTTCGTGTATTTACCTGTGTGAGCTGAGCGTGGCCTTAATGATTTGTTGGAATGCCGACTCTTAATGACCAGGTGATGATGGGAGACTAATCTAACTTCATTAAATAAAAAAGTAATAAAAACACAATCATTAAATCGAATTACTCCCGAGGGATATTAATTATTATGAGCCGGGGAAATAAATAAATAAGGTTACGGTCGCTAATGAGGTGGTGTGTAAATCATCAGTATATTTCGTTTTATTACTAAAAAAAAAGAATATCACACAGGATAAAGAATACATACACAGGTCAGGGAACAAAAAATAAAGGAATTCTACCCACAATGTTTTTTTTTTCCCCTCGGTTCCATAAACATTTATTTCGTGGTGCGTCCAATGTTATTTTTTTCATAAGTATGAATGTCTAATTTTCAGGAATACCCCAAAAAACGGTCGTGGAAATACAAGTCTGGCCGAGGGAGGAGAATGGACACGTAGAAGAAGAGGAAGAGGAGGACGGAGTGGTATGGTTTTAAGTAATGAAGGAGGAAGGGAAGGGCGAGAGATAGGGACGGCTTAATAAAGACTTGGATGGATGGAGGAGAGGATAGAGGACGGGAGTGGGGAGGAAGGGGAGGAAGGGCAGGAAAGGTGGAATGAAATACGGAATGTCAAGGGAAGCTGGGAATATTTGGAGGATACTAATAGACAGACAGACGGATACGGACAAATACAGACAAAGAGATAAATAGAGATAAGAAAGATGACATAAGTGAGAGAGAGAGAGAGAGAGAGAGAGAGAGAGAGAGAGAGAGAGAGAGAGAGAGAGAGAGAGAGAGAGAGAGAGAGAGAGAGAGAGAGATGCATTACTCCCCCAGTTCTCACATTTTGTCCTGCTGGTAACCCCCCGCAGCGGCCCTCTCCATCTCCTCCACCACCACCACGCCACAATCCACCACCTTAGCCTCAGAGGGGTTGGGCAGCTTCGCCACCTCGCGCACCACCTCCAACCCGTACTCCACCTGGCCGAACGCGAAGTGCACCGTCTCACCTGGAAAGCCCTTCTGCGTGGTAATGAAGAACTGTGCTGCCCGATGCATGCCGCCCCACCACCCCCGCACCACCCCAGCCTCCCACTCCCTACGGTACTCCCTCCCCCAGCCGAGCCACGGGATGAGGGACGCGCCCCCCGCCCCTCTTCGGCCCTCATAGTCCCCTCCGACCAGGCGCTCCCTCGTCCCTCCCTTGTCTAAGACGCCGAGGATCGCTGAGTCGGTGTAGCTGACGCCGCGCTGGCCTGTGCAAAGCCACGTAAACTGCCTCGCGCGGCCTGTGTCGGGGGCGAGGCGGATGTACACTCGACCTCTTAGCGCAGTCGACTTGTCCTCCACATCCAAGAAGGCCAACGTGCACTCCCGGTCGATGAGCTCATGAAGGATCTCCCTGTGCTGTGAAGGATGCGGAGCGAGGGTCAGGAAGGAGCGGGAGAGATGGCGAAGGAGGGGCAAGGTTGAGGGACAGACAGGGACGTGGGGTGATGACTGGTTGGGGTCATGCTAGGTTAGGGATATGGGGATGGCGATAAGCAGAGGTTAGGGACAGACAAGGATGTTTAGGGGTGATGGGTTGAGATCATGCTAAGGTAGGGATGCTGAGGAGGGCAAGATGCAGGGGTTAAGAACATACAAGGGCATCTGGACATGATAGTGTGTGGTCAGGCAAGGGTAGGGATGCTGGGGAGGCGAGATGCAGGGGTTAAGAACATACAAGGGCATCTGGACATGATAGATTGTGGTCAGGCAAGGGTAGGGATGCTGGGGAGGGCGAGATGACGGCCGGAAAGGGGATAAGAGAGCTAGGGAGTGAGGTGAAGTCTTGCGGAGGGGTACTTAGGTAGATTAGGGGAAGCTGAGAGGGCAAATATGAGAGTTCTGGCTTCGGGAACAAATATTAAAAAGCGTATGGGAGTTAGAATGACATAAAAACGAGGGCAAGATAAATCAAGGGAGGAGTGTGGGACAGAAGGTCAAGATCTGTTCATGGTGAGGTCTAGTTAGGTCAAGTCAGATTACTTCCTTCCTGCGCCCAGAGTGACAGATTGACTCATGAAAGGGGAGACTCGGGCCGGCCGCGTCAGCCCCTTTCAAACTGTGCACCAAATCGTGAGCTATTTATCTTACGGCTCCTTATTCCCCTCTCCCTTCCTCCTTGAGCATTCCCTCCTTCCCTACTCTTCCCTCCCTCCCTCGCCCTTCCCGTGCTTCCCTGCTCTCTCTTCCTTCCTTCCTTCTCCTTTTCTTTTCCCTCCCTTCCCTTCCTCGCTCTTCCCTTCTTCCCTGCCTCCTCTCTCCTTTCCTTCTTCCTCCCTTCCCTTCCCTTTCTCCGCATCAAAGCCAACGCAGATCAACTGAGCTTCACGGAATATCGAGTTTACTGACGCTAAAGTCCGGGCGCGAGTCCCCACAAAGTCGCCACAAAGTCCACTGACCTCGACGGTGACGGAGCCGGGCGGCGGAGGCTTCTCGACGAGGCAGTGGAGGTGGAGGTTGCCCCGGTCCATGATGATCCTCCCGCTCCGCACCTTCTCCTTCCCGCCGCCGATGGATCTGGTCTGCACGGCGTAGACTCGCCCCGCCATCACGGCCTCCCGCACCGCGCTCGTCATGAAGGTAAGTTGCTCCGCCTGCAGGAAGGGGAAGAGGAGGAGGAGCGTGAAGGAGAGATAATGACTAGAAGGAGAAATCATGTACTAGAGCAAGCAGGAAGAAACAACGGCATTCTAGTTCTTGTGGTCCTAAAAATAAAGTATAAAGTATAAATAAAAATAAAAATAAATCACTTTCCATAGTACTTCAAGCTTAGGGTCGTATTTTAAAACATTTCGTCGCTCAGTTTTACATATTTGGCAAGGCTTTCGTAGGAGTCGTGGGCATTTCCAGGGGTAGTTTTATGACCCTGGTGGTAGTCTGACCCTTCCTCTGTACCGTGAACCTAAAGAAACACTCCTTACAACTCAACTGACCCCCTCTTTGACCTCTAGATATAGTTGACGTTAGAAGTGAAAGTGTCTTTTAATACCAACCTTAAAAAAAAACTGGAATATAAACCAGAGGGAAAAATCAAGGACTGCAGAAGTAAATAGAAGAAACAAAAATCCTTTAGTTCGTGAGGTCTTAACAACAAAGGGACCAGCTTACACATTTCTTTAAGCGTAAAATAAAAGTGAAATAAAAACCAGAAGGGGAAAAAAAATCAAAAGACTGAAGAAGGTAAACAAGAGGACACAACAAAGGGCGCTCCATCTCTTGAGGTCCCAAACAACAAAGCAAAGGTCAGTTTACACCGTACTTTGAGCGGCGTAAACTTTTTGTTAGTACCCCCTTGGGCGCGGCATCGGCGGTGTAACATCAAACTCGCGGGAGGAAGAAAAAATGCTTAATGGGAGAAGTTAATGAAGAGGCGCTTGTTTATGTCCTCCCCGGGGTGCCATGATGGTCCCGGGGAGAGGAGGGAACATGGGAAGAAGGGAAAACACGGAGGAAAACGGGAAGAAAGAGCAGCAAAGGGGAGTAAAGGGAGTGAGTGACTGTGGGTTGATCTAAAGGATGGGAGAGTGAGGGAAAACAGAGAGACAGGAAACAAGGAAAGCTGGGAAGGATTAAGATCATGGAAACGAAGGAGAACAGGAAGAGGAAGAGATAGAAAGGAGTAAAGGAGTAAAGTCTATGGAGAGAGTCATTAGGAGAAGTGAATTAGGGAGTGAGTGAAGGAGTAAGTGAAGAGATACTTTGGTGTATAAATAAATATAGGAGGGAAAACAGGGAGGAAACGGAGAGGAAAGAGGAACAGAGGGGAGTACAGGGTATGAGTGACACTGGGTTAATCTTTTAAAGGATGGCGGAGGGAGGGAAAACAGACCGAGGAAGAGAAGAGAGGGAGTGGAAATTGGGAACGATTGGAGGGATTAAGATCATGAAAACAGAGGAGAAAGTGAGTAAGAAGTGACACCAAAGAATAAAGTAGAAAGAATTGAAGAGGGTAGAAAGGAGTAAGGCTATGAGGAAAGAGAGGGAGTGGAAATTGGGAACGATAGGAGGGATTAAGATCATGAAACCGGAGGAGAAAGTGAGTAAGAATTGATACCAAAGAATAAAGTAGAAAGAATTTAAGAGGATAGAATGGAGTAAGGCTATGGGAAGAGTCAATGAGGAAAGTGAATAAAGGAGTGGGTGATGGAGTGGAGAGAGATACTTTGGTGTGTAGACAGATAACGATAAGAGTGAGTAAGATAACTGACATATGGAGAAAGGATGTGAGAGAATAAGAGAATGGAGTGAAGAGGTATTTAGGTGTATAGATAAAGAGAGAAGGGAGCGAATGAGATAATTGACTTAAGATGAGGGAGAGGATGAGAGGAAGAGAATCAGTAGGGGATCTTGCATTTAAAAGAAGGAAAGAAGGGAGATGAGGCGAAAGATAAAGTCGATAAAAAAAAAAACACGTAAAATGGATGGCTGAGATAAGATGATTAATACACAAAGAATGACCACAGCAAAATGTAAAAAAAAAAAAACGACATAAAACGGACTAAAACAAAGAAACCACAAACCAAAACAAACCAAACCAAAAAATGAATGAAAATAGACACCAGAATAGAGAGAGAAAGAGAGAGGAAAAAGAGCGTAGAAAAACGAGCATAGAGATACAAACAAGAGGAGGAAGGAGGGAGCCCAAAAACCGATCTCCCAAAAAAAGCACAAAACCCTGAAACTCATCCGATGCACTTCGCCTCCACACACGGGGGGGAGGGGGGGAGGTAGGGTGTGTGTGAGAGAGAGAGAGAGAGAGAGAGAGAGAGAGAGAGAGAGAGAGAGAGAGAGAGAGAGAGAGAGAGAGAGAGAGAGAGAGAGAGAGAGAGAGAGAGAGAGAGAGAGAGAGAGAAATGGAAAAAAGAAGAAAAATGGGGAGGGGGTGGAAGACAGAAGAGGGAGAGAAAAATATATATAAAAAATAAATAAAAACAACGAACGTCCACACCGGAAAAGAAAACATCCAAGGCTTGAAAAGGATAAATAAAAATAAGGAAAACTTTTTTGCCTCACTCTTAGAAAGGCGGGAAAAAAAGGGGGAAAAAACAGGGTCCCTTCTTTTCACCAGTGCTCTTTGGAAGGGCGGGAAAAAAAGGAAGAAAAAAAGGAGGAATATATTTTCAAGATTTTTCAGGAAAGGTGTGAAAAAGGAGAAAAATTAAGGGCATATATTTTCATCTGTTTTTTGGAAAGGTGGAAAATAGGAGAAAAATGATGTCATGTTCTCATATTGTTTTTACGAGAGGGGGAAAAGAAAATATACTGAAGGCATATTTTCATCTTTTTTAGGAAAGGTGGGAAAAGGGAAAGTATTAAGGTAAGTATCATTTAATTTTTAGGAAAGGTGGGAAAAAGGGAAAGAATTAAGCCATATTTTCATTTTTTTTAGGAAAGATGGAAAAAAAACTAGATATATTTTAATTTTTATAGGAAAGGGGAGAAATATAGCAAAAAATTAAGCCATATTTTCATTTATATTTTTAGGAAAGATGGAAAAAAGAAAAAAACTAGATATATTTTCATTTTTATAGGAAAGGTGAGAAATTAAGAAAAAAAAGCTGAAGTTATATTTTCATTTTGGAGGAGGCTGGAAAAATACTAAAAACTGAAGGCGTATTTTCATTAATATTCAGTAAAGGCGGAAAAAGAGGAGAAAAAGCGAGGGAGTATATTCATCTGTACCCTTAGGAAAGATAGGATGAAAGGAGAAAAATAGCGAATGAAGTTAAAAATAAATGCCTCTCTGTACTTAAGCTGATATGTTACTCTGCATCGTCCCATCACCTTTATCTCGATCCATCCTCCTACGTATCTACATCTATATATCTATCTATCCATCTATCTATCTATTTAAATGCCTATCACTTTATCTTTTTATCAGTGTACTTATCTATGGAATTAATTATCAATCTACTTTTTTATCTCTCTAATACTTATCTATTCATGAACTTGTCTACTAATTTACTTTTTTATCCCTTTTCTATCTCTATCTTCAAGTTACATTCCTATCCATCTGTCCACCTACAATATCTATCTATGTATCTTCTTACCTATTTGCTTATCTATCTACCTATCTACAAATCGAACTTTTTATCCATGTACTTACCTACAAATCTACCATTCTACCTATCTACCAACAATCTATTTATCAACCTCCCTCTCATTCTATCTTTCTGTCAATCTCTCAATCTTTAATAAATCTAACTTACTCTCCATCCACCGACAGACGATCAAGCTATCCATTCCTCACCTTTATATCGGCGGTGTGTCCCAGGATTAGAGACCTCGGCGGGTGGAAGGGCAAGGAGGGGGAATTGGTGCTGCGCCGGTGCCTCCTGGAGGGCCGCTCAGGTGAGAGGAGGGTGGACAGCACACCTGTGGCATCGCGGCTAATGGCCTCCAGCGCCAGTTTGTTGGCGCGCCTCACCTGCGGCGGCGGGAAGGTATATGTTAATGAGGTTCTCAGGATAAGGTGGCTCGAGTATGTCTGTGTTGGTGTCTTGCTCTTGTTCACCACACACACACACACACACACACACACACACACACACACATTCTGTTTATCTGTATTTATCGGTAGCTTTTTTTTTTGTATGTTCGTCTGTCTGCTTTCTGTATCTCTATCTTTGTGTCTCTCTCTCTCTCTCTCTCTCTCTCTCTCTCTCTCTCTCTCTCTCTCTCTCTCTCTCTCTCTCTCTCTCTCTCTCATTGCAGTAAAACTTTCCCCAGCTGTGGCTTCCGCCCTCCAAGGCGTTAAAGCAGACCATTGTGGCGGCGGGAACACCTGCCTTGGAGGAGGCGTTGACGAGGTCCAGGTCTCGCTGGTGGCGGGGCGGCGCGTGGAGAGGGACCAGCTCCGCCTCCGCCAGCTCGTCCTCCTTCTCCTCCAGGTCGCTGAACGCCTCCATCGCGTCCAGCCTCGTCCTCAGCCTCTGTATCTCCCAATAGAGTCTCGTCCTCGTCTCCGTCACCAGGTCGTCCTCGCGGCTCAGTGCTTGCACGGCGGCTCGGTTCACGTTGACCAGTTCCTCCACGGCCCTCCGGTGTTTCTCCCGCCACCAGTCCAGGTCCTTCGAGTACTCCTCCAGCTGCAGGTCGTGGGCGACATACGAGGCCAGAAGGGCGCGGGTTTTAGCGTTCCTCCGCTTCCGCTCCTCCTCCCAGTCCAGCTGCGGCGGGGGGGCGGGTCGCCACTCCGGTGTCAGGCTCATCTTCTTTAAGGGCGCTTCCGCTGCCCCGCCCACAGCAGATGCGACGGTGGCGGTGCGGCAGGGAGGAACAGCGGCGGCGGCGGCGGTGGTGGTGGTGGTGGCCTCGCTGTGGGCACAAAAGGTCAGCCGTTTACTCTTTAATGCCACTGTGAGGCGTGTGGGCGTGCGGGCAGGGTCAGGGGGGACAGGGGGGCAGGAGGGAAGGTGGGGCTGGGGGGGTTAGAGGGTGTCATGGGGGTCCAAATGTCAGAGGCGAGATCGCTTGTTTCATGGCCTTGCAGAGACAAACACCGCCGCTTGTGTCGCTCCCTCGGACGGGTCCCAACACCACCATCACTATCACCACCACTGAGTTACTACCATCACCACCACCACAGAGTCACTACCATCACCACCACCACTACAGTTATGCCTCACTATCACCACCATTTCTCAATCACTATCACCACTGCAATCTACAATCATCACCAACACTACCAAAACACAATCACACAATCACCACCGATATTTTACGTCACCACGACCATCACAGCAAAAACACCACTAACATCACCACCACAATCTCCCGCCACCACCACCAACGAACCACCACCATTATCACCATAGCAACAGTCCTCCATCTTCACCATACAGTACCATGTCACCACCACTATCACCACAACCACCACACACCACCACTCACCACCACCACCACCACCATCGATTACTAAACTCCTTGGGCTTAACTAACTTCCCGGAGTTCTTGCCTTCAACTTTATTAACTCTTCGCAGTCAGCCCTTCAGCTTTCCTTACGCTCCCTCTCGGCTCACTCTCAGCTCCCTCTCGGCTCCCACTCCTTGTCCTCCATCCCACTCCGCCCCTCCGCCGTCCACTGGCAGGGCGACACACGACTAAGCACACCGGATGGCTGCCAGGGGAGGAGAGGAAGCAAGGCGGACCCACACACGCCGGGGAAGGCTCGACTTATCTCGTGATAGCGGAGTGATTAGATTGGGAGGCGCTGTGTTGAAAACGTTCATTGGTATCCCCTTGTAGACTAGTATCGCTTTGCTTTTCCTCTCTCTCTTATATTCCCTCTCTCCCTCTCTATCTATCTACCTATCTATATATCTCTCTCTCTCGTCTGTCTATAAATGTATATGTCTGTAAGTGACTGTGTGTATCCCCTTGTATACTTGTATCGCTTTGCTTTCCCTCTCTCTCTTATTCCCTCTCTCCCTCTCTATCTATCTATCTATCTATCTCTATATCTCTAGTCTGTCTGTAAATGTATATGTCTGTAAGTGACTGTGTGTATCCCCTTTTATGCTGGTATCGCTTTCTCTCTCTCTCTTCTCTCCTCTTCTCTCTCTCTCTCGTATGTCTATTGTTCGATTTATCCGTGTCTGTGTGTCTATCTGTCTCTGTGTGTGTGTTTTCTGCATGTGTGTCCGTGTGTCTGTCTGTCTAACCGTGTCTCTAAGCGTGTGATTGAGTTTTCTTTCGGTTTGTCTATCTGTATCTATCTACCTCTATTTCCTTTCTCTCTCCCCTACCAATATACCTATCCGAGGGTTTTCCCAGTCAGCAGTGAGGCAAAGAAGGAACGATAAGGACGTGAGGTGAAGTTGAGTAAGACGTGAATCACTCTTACTAGTTATGTTATGGGAAGATTGTCTTAAAGTGGATGCTAAGTGGATGGCAATTTACGAGACCTTATCTGAGACGTAACAGGAGAGTGAAAAGAGCCGGACATCCTCTCCCACGGTTTTGCTTTAGCGTTGAGAGGAAAAAAATAACGTTACACTAAAGAAACAAATACGAATCGAAAGGGAATTATTGTTTTTACTGAAGCGGTAACGTAATTATGTACATGTAATTGACCCTCGGTTTTGTATTGGTCTCTTATGGTAATTCAGAACCTAACTGAATGCCTCGTTGCTTTATGTTACTGGTTTATTGTGACTTGAATCTTACTATTTATTTATATATTTATTTATTTATTTATTTTACTTAATTATTTTGATTCTTTACCTTCTACTTTATTCCCTTCATCCTTTTTAACCTATATATTTGTACTGTTTTGGCTCTACCTATTACACTGTACTTAATGATGGCCAAAATAATGATGATGATGAGAAATGATGATGGTGATGATTATGATGATGATGGCGGTGATGATGATGATAATGATAATAAACATAAGAGTAAACATAAACATAAACATAATAATAATAATAATAATAATAATAATAATAATAATAATAATAATAATAATAATAATAATAATAATAATAATAATGAATAATATAGTTGGTGTACACGGGAGCTGAAACATTGACGATCCCCAAAACATGCTAACGAGTTATAAATATTTACCAGCGCCTCCTACACCCACGCGATGGAAATAATACATGTACGTATACTAAAAAGCAGCATCAGTCGGTTATTATAAAAAAAAGGGTTGATAATCACTTTTTGAAGGGTTAAAGAGACCCATGTTAAAAGCCCGAGAGTGAACAGATAAAAAAAAAAAAACTGAGAAAAGTCACAAAAAAAAACAAAAAAAAACAGACAAAGAAAATTATAAAAGACGAAGAGTAAGAAACAAATCAAACAAGTAAAAGTAAACTAAGAAAAAAAAGGAACAGGAAGACTACCAAACAGAACATAATACACACCCACAAACACAAACAAACAAGCAAACAAACAAAACAAAACGAGTAGACTAACTATTTAAAACACTCATAATTCATACACAAATACACACACACACACACACACACACACACACACACACACACACACACACACACACACACACACACACACACACACACACACACACACACACACACACACACACACACACACACAGCACACAAAGGTAAATGACCAATATTAGACAAAAACAAATACAAAAGTTAATAGACAAAATTACCAGACAAAACATACATTCGGACAAAAAAGAGTGAGTTGACGAACTATTTAAAACAATTATAATTCACACACACACACACACACACACACACACACACACCTACACACAGCACACATAACATTGACCAAAAGTGAATAGATAAAAATAAGCAGAAAAAAATTAACACGAAAAAGTATATAACAGAAAAATTGGTATAAGATAAGACACCA